>NW_005871059.1:10070039-10144062 GCF_000147115.1 Myotis lucifugus | reverse complement strand
TCTCTCCTTGCACTGCCACTGAGGCGTGCACCCTCAGCCCAAGGCCCCTGCAATATTGACTGTGAATTCCATCCATTGGGTTGAGACCCTCTTCCAGGAGGCCTCCCAGCAGGGTTAACACAGAGAGCCTTTTTCATTCAGCCATTGACATTCTGCTGGCATTCACTCATTCATTATATTGCCTTTCCAACTGAAAGACAATTCTGAAACAGTGTTTCAGAGATGAGGCACAGAGCAAGTTTTGATAAGGGTAAAGACTAGAAGGTCAAGTGGTGTGTGAGAACTGATTTAGACCAGCTTGCAAGAGTTCTTGAATGCTGTTGTTGGTTAAATCGTTGGTAACTTGAAATTGAAAAGGGTTTACATCACAGAAACCAGCAAACACCAGGGATAAGGGCTTTTGTTTGTCCTTCTGATAGAACCAGTTTATGAGCATATCATTACATAGATGCTAAATGATTGCATTAGAACAGAAAGCCCTCATTGGTCAAAACACAATAGTAGGAGGGGATGAGGTAGGGGGAGTCTGAGGAAATGAGCAGATATTCTGAAGTTTTCAAAATAGTCTCAATGTCAAATAATTAATCTATTATTAGAGTTACATTGTATGTGTGTGCATGTTTTAATTTATGTTATGATCTTTATGTGTAGAAGACCAATGATACCTATACTATCCATCTGCAGAGCTGCAGAGGAATAAAAATTACCCAAGGAGAGAGCACTGACCGCTTCTCATTTTGCTCTCCTTGTCGAGAGGAGAGGTTAGGGTGCTAGTTACCAAGAAAGCGAGTTCCACGCCCAAGATCATCCCAGAAGCATAGCACAGAAGTGATAACGATGAGATCCCAGAGGGCACTGCTCAACGTGTGGGAAGTGATCAATGGATACTGCTGAGGGAAGCAATTATATGAGTTCTTATACTGTCACATCTCTTCCGTGTGGGTACTTTGTTATTTTCTCTTTTTCTCCTTGGTGATTCTCAGTAAAACCCACAAAACAGAAAGGGCGTGTGGGCTTATCATTAGGAGGAGGAAGGAAGTGAGCTGCATGGACAGAGCCTCCGCCTGAATAGAGAAACCTCCAGGGAATAAAGTAGATTGTAGCATGGTTACAAAGAAACCCAGAGCAGGCCAACACCTCAACTGCTTGTCAAAGAGGGAAAGAAGATCATGGGAGCAGGCTAGGGTCTGAGGAGAAGCTCTTGGGGCTAAGAGGGAGGCGGGAAGGCAGTTTGAGTCCCCAAACAGGGGCTCTTTCATCATCTTGGGGACACAGAAAGCCCGGGACACTGATTGGCAGGGAGGGGAAGAGAAGGGAGAATGATTCTCAAGGTCGACGGAAGGTGGAGGTGGGATGATGGCTGCTTTACATGTTGCAAAGCCCATTGCTTATTTCCAAATTAGGCTATTTTATAAAACAACAACAGCAACAAAACCTCTGTGATTCTCCTCTATTTTGAGCTGCCAAGGATTACGGTCAGAAAAGGTACCTTCACAATCACATGATGGAGATTTTAGCAGTAGGACTTTTGGTTAATTCAAAGGGAGGGGATGGACTTCATGAGGGTATGATATGAAGGCCAAATAGAAACTTCTAGAACGACCTTCCTAATATCTTCCCCCACTCACAGAAAAGGGTTGCTCACAACCTATTAACAGATTTAGTTCTCATTAATAATTCTTTGAACTGGCAGAGCAATTCTACCTGATTGAAAACAATTATCAACCTCTCCAAATGATTAAACAGCGTGTTTGGATTTTCATTTATATCATCATTTTGATTGAATGATGTGTATGTGTGTGGGACTGTGTATTAACAAGGTATCTCTTCAAAGTAATAATAAATACTTGATGAAAAAGAGTTGCATATTGCTTAGCATAAAAGGCAAAACAAGAAGTCTAGGGCAGGTGAAATAAAAGAACAAAATTAGTACCTAAAATAAATGATGAAAGACAGACTGTGGCAGAGATAAAGTTTCACAGGACATAAGTGATAAACACATAACAAAATACTTATGATGTTCCAAGCATAGCACCAGAAGATTGAAAATTCTGGTCAGCATCAACAAACAAGCAGTGTAATTAATCTGGAACAGAAAGAATACCACAGATGTTTAAAATTATTTTTTTTCTACTGACTCAGTCTCCTGCATATTTACAAATTGAGCGTTGTGGATTAATGCCCCTGAGCTTCACGCCCAGTGGGCCCCGCTCCAGGTCTGTGTTTGCACTCAATGACATTCTTTTGGATGCAAACTATTTCTTCTAATCAGAATATAAGAAAAATTAAAGCCAAAACCTGCTTTGTCTTACACAGGTGTCCCAAGTGTATTCTGTTAAGGATCCACTCAATAAGAATAACAAACAAAAACTCCCACCAGAAACTGCTGCATCTCACGGAGGTGGTGCACACGGCTCTTCGTTGCTAATATAACTCAGTTTGGTGCAGCCTCATCCATAACATAATAACAGCAACTCGCTTCCACCTGGTTCATTTGAATTCTGATTTTGCTGCATGTCCCCATCTGGATTAGCTCAACACACTTTAAATGCTAGAGAGAAGATTCTGCAAACATGGAAGTTTACAACACTCTGAGGACATTTTTCTTTCACAACACCCAGAAGTAGGCAACTGTTGCACAGAGAGGTAAACTAAGTCACCAAGATGTTTTGCGGGTGGCTTACGGAGTCCCGGCAAGCCAAAGCAAACACTAGAATCTCAGCCAGAATGTTAAATTCTGCAGGTTAGTGTTAGAGCACGGCCCTCTTCTGGGTGTGTGTGTTTTTTTGTCTTTTGTTTTTTTTTTGGGGGGGGGGGAATGAGTGTGCTTGTTAAACATAAAATGTTTCTGAAAGGGCAGTGAAAGGCAGAGTAGCTCAAACAGTTTAGAAAGAGCCAGCTCTACAGCAGAAGGATCCATCTCATACCTATTTCTCCTAATCAGAATATAAGAAAAATTAAAGCCAAAACCCGCTTTGTCTTACACAGGTGTCCCAAGGGAGTCTTTCCTTTAAGCTGCTGGCTGAGGGGACACCAAGAGAACCCCAACCACGGCGTGTGGTGGTCTCTGCATGTCTCGGGTGGCTTAGAGGGTGGCAGGAGTATGACAACCCTTCTCAGATACTTTTAAGCTGCAGTGTTCATTCCAATGCTCTGGTTTGAAACACCAAGTCTCTGCGCATGTCCCCGCCGTCCCATAAGCACGGAGATCAGATATAACTGGCCAAATTGTGCGTGCCTACGTAAGGCCTTCTCCTCTGCTTTGGGGTCGATCAGGGGCCAAGCCCTTCGTTCTTTTTCTATGAAGTAGCAAATTAGAATGTGATGAGAATAGATTGAAATCTACTAAAAATAAAACATTCTCACCTCTAAAAATGATGCATTCCCAGTTTAAATGGTATCACTTCCATCTGAGTGTTGTCCACACTGACTTTCAAGATACAAAGGGTATTCTGACACACGTGCTCACATACACCAAGAAAAAAGCACCCAGAGAGATCCTGAGAAATCTACAGTCTTCTTAGGAACCAGAATAGAAAAAGAAATAGAAACCAGGTAGTATAAAAATAATTTCTCGCAGTCTCTGGCCTACAAAAGATACAGTTGGTTGTTATAAGTAAGCTGGCCGCCCCCCCTCCCCATTGCCTCTGTACTCCCTCTTAATAATTTCCATCTCTTTTTATTCTTCCTTAAGTTACTAGGTTAGGAGAATATTAGCAATTATCTTTAACAGACCCACTTAGGTTATGTTTACATAACAACAAGAAAATGTTTCTGGAAGGAATTCACCATTGCACTGGGGGGTAGGCATTAATTTCTTCATGTAAGAACCAGTTCTTCTCTGCAGAATGTTTCATCAAAACGTTTATTTCAAACCAGGAGGCTCAACCTAGCTAAGGGGTGTTTTCCACTTTAAGTCCTCCGATTGGATAAGAACTGGCCTCGCCCAGGGTGTCCTAAAACTGTCTTATCTTTTAACACATTTTCTAACTTCTTTTAGACAAAAGAAGGAAACCAAAACAAAATTGGGGCTAACAATATGGTTAGTAAGATAGGGCATCAGCTTTGTACCAGGGACACATTTTCCTGTGAAAATGAAAGAAATGCAAAGGAGGGAATCGTTAAATTTCATAATGTTCAGAGTCGGAGGGACTTACAACGAATCTTCCTTATGCTACAGATGTGGGTGGGAACTCTGAGCCACACAGAGCAAGGAGATGGATCGCATTTTCTAAAAACATGTGGCCTATGTGTACGATCCAAGAGCTAATTGAAACGTTCCAAGGCAGATTTCTCTAGACATTCCAGAAAAATACCATCCAATATTCTATTTCATTCCAAAATGCAACTATTCATATTGTCTGGCAGTCCTTTCCTGTATTTTTCTCAAATTTCTCATGCTGGCCTGTTCAGGACCGGCTTACCTTTGGCACACTGCCTTAGTGGACGAATAATCCAAGAGAGGACCTGGAGTACGACCCTGGCTGAAGGGGACCCTAACTCAAGCTGGAGACAAGCCTCTGTAGCTGCCAGCCTAGGCCTTCAGGTTTAGCAGTTTTTGCCTGACTAAGAACTGAGGACCATTTCGCCCACGGGAGTCAGAATTCTAACCAGGACCCTCCTATCTGAAGCTACCATGTCCCTGACTCAGTCTGAGGGAGAGAGAGGACTGCTTTTTTGTTTTGATCACTTCTTTGTAGCAGGTTAAGCTCACCTCTTGCCCTTTCAACAAATCCCAGGATTGTCCTTCCTCTCCCTCCTTTGTTCCTCTTTTAGAATCTTAATTTCCCAGTCATTTGAAGTTTTGTTTTTCAACTTTCTCCCTCACCCCCACCTTTGTCCCAATCTCCTAATCCCATTTAAGCAAAAATATTGGGTTCCCTTTTCTTCTTTATTTTCTCCCTGTAGTTCTTTGGGAAGTTTACCGCCCACCCCACCCCCCCTTTTTTTAAATCAAATGTGAATTTTGCTTATTTGGATTTTAAAAATGAATGCCTTCTAGTTTCTATGAGACTAGTTTCTCTCACTTTTTAAATAACTAAACTCTTGGAAAAGGTCTATACTTAGTCAATACTTAGTGTCTTCACATCTCATTAATTCCTCAACTCATTAGAGTCTGGCTTCCACCAGCACCACACAATTAAAAATGCTCTCTCACCAGCATCCTCCTAATCGGCCAGTTCAGTGGCCTCACTTTTCCTGCCACCCTACTTAATATCTATGCAACATTTGACATGGTTGACCAGTCGCTCCTTATTGAAAGTCTTGCCCTTCTCAGCCTCTTTTATTTCATCAGCCCTGCTTCTCTAAGCTTTCTTTTTATGCTTCCTTTGCTGCTTCCTCCTGCACCTTTTGATGTTGTTTTTCTAGGGGATCTATTTACGATTTGCTCACCACACACACCCTTGCTCTGTTCTAATTTTTTCAATAACCCTAAATGTACTGATGACGTTTTCTGGCTTATAATTTTTCTGCTCAACCTCAGTTCATATATCCTAAAGCCTATAGGACATGTTTATCCATTTTCTCTGACCATACTATGTTGTTATTATTATTATTATTATCACCAGAATTAAATTCTCTCTGCCTTCACTCTTGCTGTTTTCTTGGCCTGCCATGATCTTCCTTCATATTCCCTGCTTGGAATAGTCCTGTTAACTATTTGAGACTAGACCTCTTTTTAAAAATCATTTATTTATTTATTTTTAAATCCTCATCTGAGGACATGCTTAGAGAGAGGAAGGGAGGGAGAGAGAGAGAGAGAGAGAGAGAGAGAGAGAGAGAGAGAGAAACATCAATGTGAGAGAGTGAGAAACATTGATTGGTTGCCTTCTGTATGTGCACCAACTGAGGCTCGAACCCCAAACCAGGTATGTGCCCTGATCAGGAATTGAACTGGCCACCTTTTGTTGCATAGGGCAACTCTCAACCAACTGAGCCACTCCGGCTGGGTGAGACCAGCCCTTCTGATGCCACCTCTTCTTCAGAGCATTCTCTGTCACCCTTAAGAGGAGTTTGTTATTTCCTTTTGAAGCATTGTGAGAGTGATAATGATGAACATCCGTCAAATTCTTAGGTTCCCGTCTCTGATCTAAAGCCTTCTCACGGATGATCTCATTCAATCTTCAGAGCAACTCTGACATGGGTCCTCATCATCCACAGATTTGAGATGAGAAACCTAAGACTCAACATAACCACTTGTAGGTTCTCACAATACAGCTTCAAACCCAGAGTCCTTATCCGGCCTCCCCAAATAATGGTAGCTCACTTTGACTTTGTCTAACTGATTTCTGTGTGTTATCTCATTTGGTCCCCAGAATGATCTTACGAGGTAGTACACATGTCATATCTATTTTGTGAATGAGAAAACTGAGGCACAAATAGATTAAGCAACTTGCTCAAAACCATATAATAGCTCCCAAAGTAGTCATGTCAGGATGCACCTTTCTTTACCTCTAATATAGAACTTGCCCAATTGCTCTATAACTAACTACTTAGGACACCGTTCACTCTTCCATCAGCACCTTGAGGACCCAGATAATGTCCTTTTAAACTTTGGATCCTCTCTATCTAGTCACAAAATGGAAGTAAATATGGAGAGAAAGAGAGACTGATAAACATATTGGCCCCTGCTATCTTAGGGTGTTTTTTGGGGGGACAACAGATATCCACCAACTTTATTATGTTTTCCCAGAAAATATTTCTTTTGTATGTGTAGCATGTATGAAGCCAAATGTGAAAATGCTGTCTCTGCAAACTTTCTTTTTTTGAGTAAAAATAGTTTCAGTTCCCAAAGGTAAAATAATTGCTGCCCTGACAGTCTGTATCTGCTTCCCTCCTCCTTTAGGAGTGCTTAGCTATTGCGTCCAGATGGGAGGTTTAGTTGAAGAGACCCTTAATCTATTCAGAGATAAATACCATATTTCACAGAATATAAGCCGACAACATATTTTAAGTCACATCAAGATCAGAAAGAGGTCATTTTCTATTGAGTGAGGCAGCGTCTGCCCATCTCAGGTATGTGCTGGCACTTTTCCTTCCCTCTCTCCTTCACTTTCTTTACTCTCCTCCCTCTCTCCTTACCTCCCTCCCTCCCTCCTTCCAATGGCCAGATTTCACTGCTTGCTGATGATGTCACATAAAATCAAATATGCATCCCGTGTCTAATAATAGAATCTCCATTTCTCCACTCTTTCTAAGACAGGTTGGTTTTGTAGTTTTTAAACCATAAAATATATTACTTTGCATCAATAAAAGCATAATATATGTACTCATTTTTCTTGTTTTGTTTGCTTATAAAATTACAAAATATGTGTTTATTGTAGAAAATGTCCAGAACACAAAGTTACATATAGTAAAATTTAAAAGTCCTTCTTTGCCATGTAGTTCTGAATCTATTCCTCTACTTATCTTGCTTGCAACATTTCTTCCTATGCATTATAAAATAAATGTGTATAACACACACACACACACACACTGAATTTTAACTTTTATAATCTGAGATTGTATCATACATACTATCTTCAGTACATTTTTTGTGAAAGAATATATTTTCCCAGGTCTATGTAATAAATCTACTTCAATCTTTATAATGGCTGTATATTATTCCATATTAAGGAGTACATACCTTATAAACCAATTTCTCTTAGAAGAATATGAGAATTGGGCTCTGCCATGCTAAATATGCACATATCTTTGTGCCATGTGTAACAATTCTGTAGTTAAGTTCTTAGGAAAGAAATAGAGTTGCTGTGTCATTATCATTCTGATAGATTCTCCTGTGGAAGTTGGTCTCCAGTGAGGTTCCCCACTGAACCACACCAACTATATTCACATCCTTAGACAGAACCTCTCACATTAAACCTGGACTATCCATCCTTACAATTTTAATAGACATAGTTAAATCTATGTACTTTAATCAACATTGAGAATTAATCTTCCTCTCCCTGAACATGAAAGACTGGTAGCAAGAATGCATTTACTTTTCCTTCTTCTCCCCTACTTTTAAATTTTCGATTGAATCATTTAGAATTTTCTAGACTTGCTACTTTTTCAAATCCTATTCCTCAATTTCTTATGACATTTCCTAAGGATTGCATTGACCTTCATAGTTACATTGTCAAAAATAACTTAGACTTGACTGTGGTAAGTGCTAGTGTTTTTTTTCCTCATCCTATTGTAACATGGTGTACTTAAAAAAAAAATTCCTCCTTTGTTTTTAAATTCCTCTTTTGTGTTTGTTATATTTTTCTACCCAGAGATGCCTGGGTGGTAAGGTTTATAAATCATTGCATGTGTAACAATATCTTTATTTTTTTCTCAGACTGGATTGATATTTTATCTGGTTATGGGAATCTAGGTTCAAGATAATTTTTTTCTTAGTTTCTTGAAAACATTTCTCTATTATCCTTTCTCTATTATCACTTGTTGATATAAAATATGATGGTTAATTGACTTTTGTGCTTTTAGGTAACCCCATTTTTTTTCCCCTTGGAAAATTTTTGGAGTTTCTCTTTGTACTTGGAATTTAATAATCTCACTAGGATTCCTTTGTGTTTTTGTTTGGTTTTTAAAAATTTATGACTCAGCACTTTTTCAGCCATTTTCAGAAGGGACATTCAGTTCCTACAACTCCCATAGCCAGAGATGCTGCATTATTGTAATCATTATTTCTTGTTTGATACCTTTTAAAAGAAAAGAACTAAGGCTGTGAGAAAAACTGGGATAATAGACAGATAAGGAGAAATAACATTTGCAGGTCCATAATTTTAAAAAAACACGCACAAAATTTCTTAATAGCTATTTGATCATAGTTTTAGCATGGCCAATCATTCTGTTTTCCCCTGAATAGATTTGAATATTTAAAGACAGTGCTATCAATCATTCTTTTTGATCCTGAGGGCTACTTAGTTGTTTATAGCCAAACCCAAGAAACTTAGATTATAGAATTGATGTATTCCTAGAGGGAAAAATCTGCTTTTTTTTTTACTCATTTTCTTAGTAAAATTGGAGATGGGCTTGTCCTGAATAATAATTGGATCCCACTCATTATAAAATCATTTTCAGTTTAACAAGTGAATTTAGATTACATATTTAGATTGCACAAATTTCAGGGGGAAAAATGTATCAATATATAACATAACACACAAAATATCAACAAAAATTTCCTAGCTTCAATAGGTAACTTTAATGTTTGGAAAATCGGGTCTGACTGAATATCCATGAGCTAAATCTTTATTGAATGTTGCTGTGTGCCAGGTTCCTCTCTACTATTTTCACTACCCGTTTTCCATAGCAGGAAACTGAAGTTGACACAGTTAGCAAATGACCAAGCCAGGATTTGAATCCAAGGTGCCTGATTCCTCAGGAGTGTTTGCCTCAGGTGCATTATGTAAAGAAAGTCTTGGGGAGCCTGGTCTCTGCACCTCACAAGCAGAGAAGACATTCTGGGAGGTGGTGGTGCCTGACGGGGTTAGCCAGGCACAGAAGAGAAGGGCATTTCAGGAGAGGACACATTTTTCCAACAACACTGAAGAATGAAGAATGTGAGCCATTGGGGAGAATTGTGGGTTGTTGTGTATGGATGTTAAGTGTCTCTCTGTGGCCATCAGCTTTTCTGTGGCACTTTTTTCTTGGTGCTTTTGGCTTTATCAACATGAGATATCTACATAATCATCCACTCAGTGATCCGTATCAGTGGTCAAGGTGGTTGAAATAATAGAACTGATGAAGATCTGGTTATTTCAATCATGTAAACATAGCTTTGCGATTTGGTTTCATCTATTTAGAATTGGGGCCTAAATTACCATGGATTTCAGATAAAATTTATCATAAAAGCACACTGTGATCCAATCATATTTACTTATCAAAATAATTGACAGTAAAGTTCCGAACAAAAGTATCAGATCTGCAGGATTTGGGCCCATGAGAATTTCAAGTAGGCTGTCCACTTATGAGTAGTCCCATGTCAAGGAAGAGTGAAAATAAATGGCGAAGAACAAATATTAGTAAGTAGAGTACTTTCGATTTTAAGCTTTCAAAGCATTTCTATGCACATAAATGAATCAAGAGCCAGTTAAGAAAATGCTTTTCACAGAACTCTTTAAAATTTAACAGGTTCAAAGACATTCTACCAAGGAAGCTGAAGCACACTTGGAGTGTGCTGTGTGTTCAGTGTTATTGCCTGACAAAAGGACAAAAGCGAGACCAAGTATCTTCAACTCTGGGTTTGATTTCATCACATGCTAGAAATCGTGTGACATTCCATGATCAAATTAATTCCCTGTAAAATCATGCATCAATTTCTATCGCTCTCCTTCCCATATGACCCAATGAAAAACTTGCTGTAATGAGTTCTATTGTGATTTTCTTAAGTCAACCCACTCTGATTGCTAAGTCATGTTTATCTGTGGGAACCAATGTAGTTATGGGGGGCGGGGGAGAGGGGCTGAATTCCTTCTGTAATCTGAACCCATCTCCACTGGAGTGATCTCTGACCACTTTAAGACCTTGGTATCCCTTCAAAAACAAAGGCCTTATCTCTTCAGATCTCACCGTGAATTCCATTTGCCTCTGAATTCCAATAAAAGAAAACTGAATAATCCAATTCCCTTTGAAATTTTTGATGCAATCTGATGTTGACATCGATCTCGAGAGTAGTCTATGTAAAAAGCATGCTCTCCTGCTGGATCACTGCCCATATTGGTTTTCTGTATCTGATTCAAAGCTGTTTAAAACAAGGTTTCTCTCGAGTCTCTTACATTATCACAGCTTGGATAAATTGACTTTAGTGGAAAACATCTTGGCATATCAGCTTTACAATTTAGAAAAAATAAGGGTTTTGTCAGAGAAAAGTGGTATGAATTAAGCCTTGATATGATTTTAAAAATGTGACTCAAAAAAAAATCTATTGTTTAAGAGGTGGGCTACATTTCTAAGGACTGACTACAGTCTGCAGACAGACTGGCCCGTGGGACTTGGGATTCTTGTGCAACATCAAAGAGGGAATGGAGGATGCAAGGATGAATTTACACGTCACAACATGTTTCCTGGGGCATGAACATTCTCTTTTCTACTCTGGCCCCTGCATTTTATCCTTCAGTGGCCTTCTATTACACCAATTCTCTGAACTTTTCATATGGGCACTTAGTCTATTTATTCTTTGTCTTGTTTTCATGTTGTTCATGTATCGTGCCTCCATAACCAGATTGAAAGGTCTGGAGATCAAGGGCTATGCTTTGCACTGCCTTTGTGACCATCACAGCATCTAATAGTCCTTGAGTGCACAGGAAGCTTCCGTCAATCCTTGTAAAGTGAAACCAAATTCAGTAAGTAGCCTTGGTAATCTTGACCCAGGGCCGGACAGAATCCACAAAATCTATTTGTCTTCATTGGCAGCCACTTTACATCTCATTTCTCTGCCAGGTTACTCTCCTAGCCCAACTACCCACATACTTCTCTTAAAAGGGGTCTTCACTTTTGAAAAATTTCTAGGCTTTTCTCATGTGTAGTCCCTTTTCTTCTTCTTGATTGCCAAACCTAGGTATGTGGCATTAAATAGGGTTTTATTTGCCAATAATTAAGAAGTTAATAAATTATACCTGTGTGGTTTCCTAGTCTCAGCGCAGGAATTAATAATAAGTATATGCTTACAGGCCTTGCAAATGGCTTTTCAGTATATTGAGTCAGTTTTTATTGAGCTTGACAAAATTATCATTTTTGTTGGCATTCATCCTTGCTCCTAAAGCCCAGGCTATTTTCTTTATTTTTTCATTTTTACTTTTCTCCTAAAAATGTATATTTCTTCTGAGTCTACAACCAGTAAGTAGTTATTGTAAAGATTTTGGCAAATATAGAAGGACAACAAGAAAATTAAATCCATCCATAATCCTACCGTCCAGAGGTAAGCATCTTAAAAGTAATCTCCTTCCAAACTTTTCCTATGCATATTATGTGCATGACCCCTACTCCATAAGCTTAGATATGGGAGATGTTTTCTTATTTTCTTAAATCTAAATGAAATCTGACCTTATCCCTCAGCCTTCCTTCCAGAGTATATTACATTTACCTTGCCAAGCTTGAGAAACCTTCACTGACATTTTTATTATAATTACCTGAAAATTATACATCAATTCATAAAAAGTAGGTATGTTTTATAATATTCAGCCTCCCATCTAAGAATATGGAATATGATCTTTATTCAAGTGTTCGTTGTCTCTTGGTTAAATGTTAAAGCGTTTTTGGAGGGGCATCGAAGTTCTACCCTTTTCTAAGTTATTTCTAGGTATTTAACTTTTTTTTCATTGCAATTGTGAAAAAAAATATTTTTATGCTTACATTCACGGTTGTTAATGGCATTATTTAAGAAAGTTACTGGAGTTTTTTGTATTTATTTTGTCTTCAACCATATAAGTAATTTTTTTTATTAGTTGTGTTAGTCTTTAGTTCGTTTTTTGGAAACTAGTCCACAGCACATCAGGAAATGAGAATAGCTATACATTTTCTTTCAATTTCATGTCTTATTATATTGACTAGAATGTCAAGAACAAAATTAACAATGCTAACATCTCTATTTTAAAGAGATTATCCCAATGTTTTATATATATTAGTGTTAGCTGCTGTTTTGAGATATATGTTACTCTTTATGCTAAGTGACTAATAATTGGTTTTAAAAATGTTCTTTGAATGAGACTTTCTTAAGAATGTTGTAGCTACCTGTTTAAAAACTACTGTGTCAAGAGTAAAAGTGTCAACATGGGCATAATTTACTAATAGATCATTAATGGGTAATTATAATGATAATTAGCATGTGTAATATTTATTTACATTATTCCACTTAACCTAGTTAGATTTTATCATGCCATTTATATTTTTATTATCACGTATATTTGCACTTTTCCTTCTTCCACTGCATCATAATCTTCTTAAGGAATCATATTATTTCTTTGTAACATCTCAGTGTCTTCTAAAGTGTCACATTCCATGGATATTTGTTGTTGATGACCTAGTAACCTAGCACTGATAGTAATAACAACAATAATAGTGACCTAATATTTATTGAGTACTTATACCAAGGCAGTTCCAAGAACTTTATATGCTACCTTTCTAATCCATACAACAATACTTTAAGGTTGATGTTATTATTGTAGCTGTCTTTTCACGTGAGGCACTGAGCTAGATTAAGTAGGTTGCCCCAGGAGCACACCTAGGAAATGATAGAGCCTAGATTGGAATCCAGGCCTCCTAATCCCAGAGCTATGTTCCTTCCACAGATGGTCAGGTTAGCGTTTAAATCATGCTGGCAAACTTCTTTAAATGAAACCTTAATCCTACTTTATAACTATGAGACCTGGTACAAACAATAGGGTGGGGTAGGACTCAAAATGTCTTTCTCTGAAATAGCATTTAATTTTTGGTTTTGTTTTTACTTCTCAAGATAGATCTTTTTATTTTTCGATGTGAAATGGCCCTAAGAATGTTTTATTCTGTAATCTTCATAGCTTTCCCTAACCAGCAAAGTTTTGGTTATCACTTAAATCTTTGTTTTGCAGAATTCTTTACTTTTGTTGAAAGCAAAAAAAATTATTTTATCCCTGTGGCAGAACAAATATTCACCATTAGTAAAGTCACGATGGTGATGCCCATGTATGTTGGATAGTCCATCCTCAGATAGTTTTCCTAGGGTTTGCTGGCTAACTGGTTAACCTGTCTGTACTCTGTTGAGTTCAAGGTGGACTCACAAGTGCCTGGGGGAGAGCAGGGGACTAGCGCTCTGGTCCAGCTCACCGCCAAGTCACATGTGAGACCACTGGAAAACCAGAAAAGTGTTCTTATCTCTGAAAAGAGTAAATAAAACTAACTAAAATACAATTAAGCTTTCTTCTAGGGCTAGAAGTTTATTATCAATATGATAATGATTAAACATAACTCAGAAATTGCAAAAATATATTTTTGATAAACACTAAAAGATCAAGACTATTTTTGGCATTTGAAAACTCTCAACATCTTATTTACGGTATTTTAAAATCTTAAACACGATAAGTTTAATATGTAAATTAAACATCAATTTTAAATGCTATAATTATAACTTTTATGCTTTAGAAAATAAATTTAATTGGTTTTTCCAGATATACTTTAACTGCAATCACAAATACAATAGCCACCTCCAATTCCACTATAAAAATAGTGCTTTAGAAAGAGCAAATTTCAGGTTATCAAACACACATTTCCACAGTTTCCCATCTACCAATGAAAAGCTATCTTTTCATAATTTGATTTGCTAATAGCTTAGATTATAAATAGTTCTTGGTGTGGATTTTTTTTTCAAAATTGTCATGCTTCTTAATTGAAAAATAACTTTTTCCTACATTCATTTTGTATCTCCCAGTTATGTCTACCTTTAGTGTTTTAATTACAGGTTATTTTCGGCTCTGTGCATAAAGATGAATGAGTTTGGAAGCCAAATTTCATTACTCCTACTACAAAGATAGGTTCAATAACAGATGCAACAAATTTTAACCATCATTTCCATCAGGATCACAGATGGTATTGATGTGCAAGACATCTGTGGCACAGGCCAGAGGAGAGATAGTTGGCTTCCTGTTAGAGTCAGGGCAAAGAATGTGGCAAAAAAGATCTAAGGGTGCCATGAGGAATTCCAGCACCACTCTCGTGCATGCGCAGGTCATGGTAAATTAGTTATAACAGATTCAGAGGCTGTCTATGGGGGAAGGCACCCAGGGATGCACTGGGTACTTACTGAGTGTTCCAGGGTTTTCCTACTCTGTTTTTGGCAGAATCTAGAGTAAAGAAGAGATGAGATAAATTGTTTGCATTTAAAAACTTGATAGAAAAGACTTCTAGATGGGAGAAGTGCTTTATCCAGTAGGAATATGCAGGTTCGATTCCCCTTGCCTTATTACTGAGGAAATATATGTCAGATAAATGAAGCAGCAAGGTAAATAGATAAAACCTATATTGGAAAGATGACAAGAAAAAAAATGGGGCAGCACTTACTATTAATTGAGTGTATTGATAGTAGGCTATAAACATGGGCTTAGACTATCCATTGATTAATTTCATAAACATTATTGAGCACCTATTAAGTATTAGAAACTGTGACAGTTGTCAGGAGACAATGATACGCAATTTAAACATGGTCCCTGACTTCCCAGATCATATGGTCTTGTGGGGGGCCGGGGGGGGGGCTTTATGCACATTAAAATACTAGCAGAAGTGTAAAAGATAAATTCATAATTGAAACAATTTTTTTCTTCTTACCATTTTTCATGTTTGCACTCTCCATTCTTTCCACTATTGTGAGCTATCGATATTAATATAACAGTAAGCATTTTACATATGTTAACTCATTTAACTTTCACTCCACTCTGTGGAAGGTGAACTACTTATATGCCATTTTACAAGTGAAAAATCTGAGGTATAGAAAGATGGAAGTCATTTACTGAGGATTAAACAGCTTCTAAACCAGGAGTTGGGACTGAGCCCTGGCAGTGTAGGTCTAGAGTCTGCGCTCTTCATCTCGACTATGTGGCGATGATGGAATGCTTCCTGTTAGACTTCCTGTAAAACTTTCACTTTCACTGGCTCCTAATGTCCCTGTGGGCCATGTCATTGATGTTTCCTGAAGTGCTGTGCATACAATGGACCTTTGGAATGTGTTATTGATAATTGACCTCACTGGCCAGGCAGAGAGGGTCACCTTGTTGTATAAATGATGTTGGCAAACGTCCTCAAAGGCAGTTTTAATCCTGCTTTATTGCTATCAGGTAACCAGTTCACAGGGTTTTAAGGAAGGATAAACCCTGGGCAAGTATGGAGGGCGCCAGATTATCTTAGCTTGCACACAGATCAGAAAGTTCCTGGCATTGGGGATAGAGCGATGCGCCAAGGAGGCAGCAGCCAGTGGTCCAACAGCATCTCCCAGAAGAGGCTGTTCTGGGGACAGAACTCCTCTGCCCGCCTTTTCTCCACAGCTCAGTTCTTGTTCTCTCTCTCTCTCTCTCTCTCTCCGTGTTTATTCTTGATAGGACACACCTTATTATTACACCCTGCTTCCATTGCTTCATGATAGCTCCTGCACATTTATTTCCATAGGGCACTGTTTGCTGACATAGTTGCATGTATCAGATTTACACTCCCTGTGAGATGGTATCCAGCGGGACCTAGTTTAAGGCACTTGGTGTGGGGCAGAGGTTTGGTGTTGGTCCCTCATGAACTGATGGCCAGTGTGAAACCACTTTCCCTGGACTCAGGAGCTGAACCCTGTCCATTAGTTTATGACCAGGCTGTGGTGAGATTAGCAGTGGCTGTATGGGGAGCTTTCTGCAGGAAGTTCTGGGTGTGTCAGGCACTGTGAGAAGTTGAGAAGGGTGTAGTGAAACTGCCACACAGGTTGCATTGCTTTTCCAGCGTAAACATATTATTGATTTGTTTCTACCTTGAATGTCTAGATGACCTAAGTCAATAATTTGAGTGGCTGATGGGCCAGGGAACAGAGAAGGAATCTGTTAGAATAGGAAAAGCATGAGGGGACAAGGACCATGAAGATGTTAGAATTTCATAAATATTAAATTTTGAAGAAATTGCTAACACAGAGTTGTTCATTATGTGGTTAATTGTGAAGTTGTTGATAGCAAAGTGATAGGGCAGAAAGGAACCTCAAGAGATTGTGTAGGACATTTTCCTACTGTAAGAGACTAAAAGAGATACTTGTCAACCATGTAAACATTGGCATCTAAAATCTGTAAAGCAACATACTCTTCAGAAAACATTAAAAGAGGGTCTGCCCCTTTCTCTTCCCCATTGTCTTGCTTCTTAGCTTCTATTACTACCTGCATATTATGTACTTATGTGTTTGTTTGTCATTGTTTCCCTTGCTGGGATATATGCTTCATGGAGCAGCTCGGTCTCTTCCATCCTGCTATACCTCCTGTGCCCAGGAAGTTCCTGGCCTATGGCAGATGCTTATAAATATTTGTTGAATAATTGAATTAATTAATATATGTATTGAAAAGTGTCTGGAAGAATACACACCAAACTGTCAACAATCCTCACCTCTGGGGAATACAGTTAGCAAAGCTGGGAGAGAATTGAAGGGGGAAGGAGGCAGAATGGTGGATTTTTATCTTATAAACCTCTATATTTAGCATTACTTAATATGGCATTTGATATGATTTACATTTACCTTTTTAGGAATGCACCTGTGGCACAAACAAGTAAAGGCACATGTAGATATTTATGTTGTAATGCAAATATGTTTACTAATAGTATAGTCTTTTTCAATAAATATGTCCAATGTTCTATAGCAAGGTGGTAAGTTCCTTTTCAGGAGGGCTCATTTTAAAAATCTAATTTTAGTACTCCATGTGCAGTGATAAATTAATATGTAATTATTGACTGACCCTCTCAACAAAACAGAAAAATATTGATACCAATTTTAAAAATAAATATGTCTTCAAAATGTCTGGAAACAGTCTTTCATCGGGTACTCAGAAAAGTAATAGAATTGCTGGTAAGAATACCTGGAACTAGTTAAGAAGCAGTTGATCATAAGCAATTAGCAGAATCATTTTGTAAGGGTAAAAAGTATGCCCACACACATGATGGCATTTTAAAAAAGACTATAAAATTGCAAAATTAAAGATGAAGAGTATATTAGGTTACAGTCAGGCAAACAGAGCCTTATGAGATATATTTCAGGGAACACATTTCTTATGGGGAATAATTACGAAGGTGTTGGAACAGCTTAAAGATTAGACAAGGGGAGGAAGGCAACCCAGAGATTAATCGTAACAGGATGCCTCTATCACCTTTATTGCTGGAGGAACCAAGGCAGATGCAGTGTTACCAGGAAACTGAGGCCAGCCAACTTCACTAGGTAGGAACTGGAACTGCCCAGAATCCCACGGCTATCCATTGGGGGCTAGAACCACAAAGGGTGAGGCTCCCTGATGGAAATTTGTCTATTTAGGAGACATAGTCATTACTCAAAATAGAAAGAGGGGAAGACATATTCTGGTATTTCCCTGCTCTTCACCCTCAAATCTCCTACTTGTGCCTCCTATTGGCTAAACCTAACAGGAAGTCAGTTTGAAAGGGATCCTGAGAAATGTAGTTTGCAGAATTTGCTCTGTGAAATACAGTAGAGATTGGGGAAGAAGAGGGAATGGTTCTGAAAGCAAACAGGCAAATAATCTGAACAAATAGTCTAATAAATGAAAAATTATATTCTATTCATGTAATAGTCAAGTTTTAGATAAAATATTTTTAGGTATATTTAATTATATTAATTATTTTATACAACATTTATTCACAAATAAGAATATCAGTGTGGTCCAGCCCGCATGGCTCAGCAGTTGAGCATCGATCTATGAACCAGGAGGTCATGGTTCGATTTCCTGTCAGGGCATATGCCTGGGTTGCAGGCTTAATCCCCAGTATGGGGCATGCAGGAGGCAGCCAATCAGTGATTTTCTCTCATCTTTGATGTTTCTATCTCTCTCTCCCTCTCCCTTCCTCTCTGAAATCAATACAAAATAAAAATTAAAAACAAAGAATTAAAATAAAGAATATCAGTGTGAATTGAAGAATAGCATTAATCATTTCTCAACCTTTTTAGATTCAAGAATGCTGTTTACATAAATAGATAATATTGCCAGTCACCTTGAGTCTTTATTCCTTTATTATTTTAATGGTGTATTATGGCAGAAAAATAAACACACTTTTTTTCTCACTTGATGTTAGGAATTTTTGTAATTGTGACAAAAAATTCAATGTTTTAAAAAATATTTTTTTTCTGATTTGTTTCTAAATGGCAAACTAAGAGAGACGTTGAGGCTAAATTTATAAGCATTACTCATGAAAAATCTTTCTCTCTTCCAATAAGTTAAAAGCCAAAGTAGACATAACTGCCATTATATTTTCTCTTTTTGACTTTGGCTTTTGAAATATTGGAGATATTTCAGTGTGCTGTGTAGGAATTTAAATTAAGTGAATGCACCTTATGGATCTTTTGAGGATAATTTTGTGGTGAATTTGCAGAATTATTGCTTTCATCAACTATATAATTGAGAAGATTCTTCCAGGGATTTATACCAGCATAAAATAGTTGGTCTTATTTCTATTAATTATGATCTGGAAGATGTAGTAAGAACAATGTTAATGAATGTGATGAATGATGTTCGATTAATTGGAATGACAACAACGCCTTAAGCAATGAGTGGTAGTTTGAGAGTATTGGCAAATCCAAAGATAAAACTGTTATTTACTTCATGTCCTGCCCTGTCCTTAGAAATATGACTGGTCCAGAGCAAGAAGTATAAGTCCAGTAAGTCCAGTTTTCAATTGTCTTTCCTTGTATTTTTTAAAAAGCTTTTCATTATGGAAGTTTCAAACATATAAGAATAACTCCAAGTACTGCTCACCCAACTTGGGGAATTATCAACTCATGACCAGTTTTGTTTTCATATATGCAGGGTGGGGAAAAAGTGGGTTTACAGTTGTTCCTATGGAAAATAATACAATGATTAATAAATAATAATACATGAATAAACTCTGTGTTTCACGTACTCACAACTGTAGACCTGCTTTTGCCCCTCCCAGTTATTCCCTGCCCTCTCTCCTTCACCTCCACTGAATTATTTTAAAGACAATCTCAGACATCATATCACTTCCTTCTTGGTTTTAATGAGCCTTTTATTGAGGGGATCCTGGTAGCTTTCCATTTAGTAGTGTAGTAGGAGAATCAACACAAAATTCATCTGTTACCCAAAAATGCCTGTTATGGGTGGGGCATGGTATTGGAAGTTAGCAGGGAATTACATATCCTTTGGCATATGGTTCTGAATTTAGGCACTAGGTAAACAATCTTATAAAATGTACATGTACTTCTTAAGATGGAGAATACATTAATTTTCAGAGATCATACGTATGCATTTTAAAATCAGACTCATGTGCAATTATTCGATTCAACAGAGAACACTAATAAAGCGGGAATTTGGACAGAAATATTTTAGAAGTATTTAGGGACGTCACAAAAAATTCCCAAACCTCAAACTTGCTCTTCACCAGTAATGGCAACTGCGCCCTGGAACTTTTGTGGAGAAATAAGCAGAGAAAGGGCTCTTTTCTCACTTCATACAACCTCCTTGGAAAACAGTATTTCTGTCCCTGGCATCAGTAGTCCTCTGTGACAATGACTTCCAGATCCACATTTCTATATCTCTCCTTAGCTCAGGTTCAAATATAAAACTCCTAGTAGATATTTCTGCACACTTGTGCACAAAGCTCCTCATAGTCCACATGCCTGGAAGAGATGGTTCTGACCTCTCAACCTACTTTCCATCATCTTCATCTGTGTGAAAGGCATCATCATCCAATTAGATGTCTAAGTCACAGTCGTCAGCTTTTGTCTTATCTGCCTCTTAAAAGCCTCTCAATGTCTCTCTATCTTCTATTGCTTTGCCTTACTTCAGACTTTTTTTTTTTTGCCAGAACTAGTGAACTGATCTTAGATCCAACCCATTCTCCATGCTACTATTAGAGTCATGCCGAACCTGCATATCTAGTGTCTCTCCAGTATCAAGTTCTTAAAGTTGCCATTTGTATGGCAAATATGACCCTTTGTGAGCTCACCCTGCAGTGCTTTTTAAGACTCATCTCCCACTATTCTTTAATGACTTTACCTTCTAACCATTTGGAAATACATATAGTTCTCTAAACACGCCAAAATGTGAAGTGAGATTCAGAAGATCTGTTTCAGATGGGCCTGAGATCCTGCGTTTCTCATTAGATCCCCTCTGATGCTGCTGATCCACAGAGCACACAGTGGCATGCTCCTTATCCCGTTCCTTAATTACCAACCGAGTCAGAGCTGTTCCCTCTCTTTGCCATTAATTCAGTGTTAACTGCTTTATAGCTTCAGCCATTTTATTCTGCAGGACCACTCAGTTTCTCTCTCCAAATGCCCCACTTGGCCAAATCCTTCTTACCTTTCAAGTCTTAGCTTATATACCACATTCATTTAGAAAACTGCCCTGAACCCCCAGGAAGCTTTAAGCACACACCTCTTCTGCTGTGCGCATTGCATTTCTTGCATTCTTCTGTTATGGCACCTACACATTACATTGTAGATTCTTGTTTGTCTATTTCCCAATTCAGAGTGTTCCTGGCATTACTCACAGTGCCAGACACATGGGAAAAACACAGAAAATATTTGTTAAAAAACAGACAGATGACCCCTCCTTGACAACTTTATGATTGTCTTTTGGTATCCCCATGACATTCCCGGCACTGTCTAAAAGGAGCAAATAGTTCTAAAGAATCCTAAAAGTTTCATGAATCACAACCTTAGAGATTAATTACAGTCCCGTGTAAATAACAATGTAGTCGCCAGAGTCTAAGGGCTGTCTCTGGACGAGCTTTGGGAGCGGCTGTATGAGCCTTGATGAAGTTATCATGGCCTGTCTTTAGCCCCAGGTTTGTAGGCCCAGAAAGTTGACTTGATAGCATCTTGACTGAGTGTCCCTTTCTCATGGGGAGACTCGCATTAACCCAGGTTTAAGATCGATGTGTAATTTACAAAGTCAGCCCAAAGTCAGCTATGGCATTAAGAACCAGAATAGTGGAATCCTCACATGACTAGCCCTTTCTTTGCTGTAATGAACCTTTAGGGAAAATCCAATCTTAATTCAATTTTTTTGTAGGGAAGAATCTGAAAAGTATGATTTAGATAAATTGGATGGGTTGTAGCATCAGATTAAGTGAGCTGGACACCCAAACCATAATAGGGATGATCTTGTGAATGGGGCCGGAAACAGTGTGTGGTCACACAGTCTGTATCCATCTCTATGGAAAGGATGAATGCTCAGTGGGACTGGGAATGCTCACACTCCAAGTCTGATGATGGAGAGTGCCCTGCCACTGTTTGCCTTTGGGACTCTTCCTCTCCTAGGCTTCTGTGACAATGACCCTTTTCTGAGTGACTCGTCCTTCCATAGAGCAATTCTTGCTTTTTAAGGTGACTTGGCATAACCGCCCTGATCCTTCCCTTGTTATTTTCTATCACTTCTAAGTCCTAGAAGGCACTTTCCAATAAAATGCCAAGTGATGAAAACAAACAACCAAGCAAAAAACAAAACAAAACACAAAACCCCAACCTCCCTTCCCCTCTGTAGTAAATATAGGACTGGCCTTATGAATAAGGTTGATGCCTATAGATGTGAAATAGGGGTTCACACATGTCCTCCAGCGCAACCTTGTAGCATAAAAAGAAAAAAAAAGGTAAATATTCATCTCCTTTATCAAATGTTCTGCCATTTCTTTTGAATTCAGTGAAAATGCCTTTGGGAGGAGTAACACTTCTCCCTCCTGTGAGTACATTTCACTGGGAGTGGGATGGTGGCGTGACCATCACAGTAGTAAGTATCTGATGGGTAAAGGGTATATGCGGCTTTCGGTCTCTGTTCCAAAGTCCACATTTTAGACTGCTGTTTCCTTACAGTGCCATGAAGTTGTTGGGAGAAAGAGAATCTGCGCGTTTAGGGCAAAGAGAATCCCAGTAAACAATGAGAAGGGTGATAAAGGAAAGGGTGAGGAGCTATATGACTGCATCTTGATTGCTAAGGCTAATAATTCTTCAAATGCATTTCAAGGGAAGTTATAATTTTTCCCCTGATTGGATAGAAATGTTTACATTATCGACACCTTTCTTTTAGTTTCCTGGTGGTAGGGGACTGACACCGTGGAGTGTTTATTCTTTATGTGTCTCTGGAGCCTGTAGGGATCTTGTTAAATGCAGATTCTGGTTCAGAGTGGGCCTTGAGTTGTACTTTTCTGACAAGATCCCAGCTGATGCTGCTGGTCCGCACGTCTCAGGGGAGGAGTAAGGGCTGCGAGATCCCTGGAGGCCTCTTCCCACCCCTCACTGAATTATCAGCTGAGTCAGAGCACTTCCTTTTCCTTGCTATTTGCTCCCTTTAACCTGCTCTCTGGATGCAGCCATTTCATTTTGCAGATACAACCATGTCACGTGGCAGGAAACCTTTCTTAGTCCTGTGGGTTTGCATAGCCTTGGGAACAGTCGATCATGAGGAAGTGTTAAACAAGGAACAACGAGTGGAGGGAGAGGGCACTGTGTGGGTGGAGAGGGAGAGGGGTGTGGGATGAGGGTAGGGAGGGAGGAAGAGAATATAATAGTTCTCATTGGAATGTGGAAATGTGTGTATATAAGAGACCTGTTAACTCATGTCTAAAGCATCATAACACCTTAGCGTGGTTGGGCAAGTACAATAACAAAATAGAAAAAAAAAAAGTCTAGGGAATGTCAACGAATATTTTAGAATGAGATAACATCCACACTCATGGTTTCTTTTCTCTCTGCTGGTGCATGTTGGGCGTAGTTCTGTGATGCTCAGAGTTCACCCTGTTCCCTGTTCTGTCTTGCAAAGATGAGGTGGAAGGCATTACAAAGGGGAGAAATTTCTACTGTTTATGGCCAAACAGTGTTCAGGATGTCATTACTCTAGTTCCACCTAAGTCTTCTTTCCAACGTGTTACTGTATAATTTCTCCGCAGAAATCCCGCTTAACACCCTGACCTTCCTGACTTCGCTCGTTTACCCTTTTAAACCTGCTCTTTGTACAAATTACACATCGATGGGGGAGAATTCATTTTTCCCCTTAAAAATAAAACTGTGCCAAATTTCAGTTGTTCACTTTTCATTTTGACCTCCCCCTTCCCATTCAATTCTCCTCGGTCAGGGATTCCACATATATTTTACATTGTTACTTGTTTTCTCTTATTTATCAAAGTATCTCCCACAATTATAACTTCCTATTACCAGGCTTTAGAAAATGAAGACATTTAAAAATAATGTAAATAATGAAAATCTCCAATGATCAAAAGGCAGTAATAACACTTCAAAGAATTTTTCCTTTAGAGAAGTTTTTTTGGAAAGCGTATCTTTCACCTGAAGATTCAGAAAGTGTTTAGAACGTATTTGGTGGGCCTTTTTATAAAATAGTTTTCTATGTGATTTTCTTTTTATCATTATGGGAAGAAAAACAATATGTAGTAACAGGGGAAAAAAGACTGTTAGATGTATTGTGAATTTGAAAATTCTAATTTTCAAATTCAGCGTTAGTTACTAGTACATTTCTCTGGCTTCTGTTGCTTGCACACTCCGTGTCTACCTGTGCAGCCTATAGGTTAGGCATCTCTGTGGAAAGTTTGTACTTGTTCAGAAGAAAGTGATTTTCATGGAGATGTCCCTGGGAAATGTTACTTTTTATTGCTTGGACTATTTGGAATTTTATGTGTGTAACATACTACATAATTCCATCAGTGATTATTCCCATAAATGATTTCATGATTTGGTTTATTATTGTTATCTCCATTTTATAGATGCTGCTATAGAGGAATGGACTACAGGAGAGTTGAAATTAAAATCTACAATCACAAAAATTTCTCAGACTGTTGTTTAAACTGTAGGCTTGCAATTATGTCGCTATGTGTCAAGCATGAACTATCGGGGGACTTGGCATCTCTGGGGCTGTCTGGGTTTGTAAAGAAAAACATGAGGAGATATGAGTCACTTACATAATATTATGGAGAGAAAAATCCCTGTAGAAAGAGAACTGTTGGTCCTATTGGCTCAATGGTCTTCCCGGCAAGATAAAATCTGCTGGATCATGCCCCACTTGAGTTTGTTTTTATAAACATCACTATCCTGTCCGTTACACTGCCAGGAACAGCTGCCTTCCACATTCTTCTTGTAATTATAATTCCAATCCTGAAAATGTGTCTGTCAGGTTCTGAATGGTCATCTTAAGATCATATGGCTGTGACCTCAGAGAACCAGGTTTAAAACAAAAGTCTATAGAAAACTTCCAATGGACTGAGTGGAGGTATCTTGGCAATCCTGTTCCATTTACCTATGACCATGAGCACTGGCTTTAGAAAGCTTACTCTTAAGCGAATGAGCCAGTTGGACAGTGTGTAATCATGGGCAAAAAGTGGGAGGGATTTCTCATACCCCTCCATTAGATGGTATAGTCCTCGAGGTTTCCAGGAAGAGTAGACCTTGAACTTAGACAGGGCTTGCCCATGCCCTCATAGGATGTAGGACCCTCGACTCTTCCTCTATGGGTAACAAGCAACCTTGTGATTTTAGCCCTGTGATCCTAGAGAAAAATATTTTATAATATACTTATGTGAAATCTTAATAGTAACAGTGATTTTAATTTTAGGCAAGTTATTTGTCATTTATAACACTAAGAAAGAATAAGTTATATATCTGATTTTTGTCACTTTATAATTTGGCCTGTACTCTCCCATGGAGGCAAAAAAGCAAAACAAAATTGGTACTCCTTAGTCATATATATTACTTTCCACACTGTGCCTCTGTGAAAAGTGATACATTTCAAGCTTATGACTATAAGTGTTAATGCTGTGAATTGGAAATTACAACACACCTCATTAACTGTTTCCACTTCTCTGACAATTAGAAGCCAGAAAGGCATAATTTCTAGCTAGGAAGCAAAGCTAGGTTGCGGAAAGTTCAGAGACATGACCAAGGAGCCCGTGACCACAGGGTCTTGCTGCTTCTGGAGCCCACCAGGGCAAACATAACCATGTTCCTGAATTCTGATCCTAATTCAGGATTTGCAGAGCCTATTCTAATTTGGCACCGTCTGGAAAAGGCTACATGGAAAAGGATTTGTTTCAAGGGATTTTCGGGAAAATAGCCAATTCAAACTGCTCAGCTCTGTGAGATCATTCCTGGCTGGTAGCAAGTTCTTCCTGTCATCGTGGGGCTTGCTGGAGAGTGAGGAAGAATAGCTCCATTTGTACTGCCTCTGCATTCGTGTGTGCGCTCTCCATGTGTGTTTGTGTTCACACCTACACGCCAGCATCCAGGTCTTTCTACCGGCCCGTCACACCAGTTGTGTGAACTTACTCATAAGCCTTCAAGTGTCCTCGTCAGACCTGTTTCGTCCAACTCTGGAAAAACAGATAGGAAAGGTAGACGGATACGTCCCATCGCATTGATCCCTCATTTCACAATGTAAGTTTTTGACAGGATGTCTGGCCTCAGAGTGCAAGGAGGTCTTTTCCTCTCTTCAAGGGCAACCGCCTGAAGCTGCCAATTCTGTCCCGAAGAAAGGCGAGCTGCCCTTCAGAGATCCTCCCTTCCATTGTCCTTCCATCTGGAGTCCTTCCCTGCCTGCCGATGGTTAGGCAGGTGCCATTAAAAAGTTGTCCTCATTCAGGTTACACCCTGTCACACCTTACAGGCCCCAGGACGCTTTCGTCTGCATTCCCAGCAGTCCTACAGCCTTGCCAGCAGCAGACGGAGGAATCCCACGGCGCCCTGGGTGGAGAGAAAGCCTGGCATTATGCAACAGTGACCCACTTGGCACAGGCGCAGAGCCGTCCTGATGGGCTCCAGGGACTCCTCATCCCAGTCCCCTGGGCTCACCCCCTGGAGAACTCCCCCAAACAGTCACCCCGCCACAGCTGAGGGTCATCAACAGAAACCCAAGGAAACAGGGCCCTGCCCTGTGGCATTATGAGTCAGTCTTGTAGTGTAATTTACCAGCCTCCTGAAAAAAGAAAATACTGCTAGGACCTGGGCTGGGACCCTGAGGTGTAAAGGTGTCAAGTTGGAAAAACAAAGGGGGGTTTACATTTCCTTCTACCCTGCCCCCCTCCCGTCCCGAGAAAATTGTTCCAGTGTACACATTTCTGTTTAAATTTAGTACATCTTTGTGCAAGAAAAACTCGTTTATTACTCAACGTTAATAGCCCTCACTTTGAACCCTAATTCTAAAAACCACAGAATTTAAAAAATGCTGTAAATAGCTGACATGGGTGTTCTTCTGCTTTCAAAGGAATTGTTTTTGTAATTACTGAGCAGGGTGAAGTGGAATCGTCCCTCCCGCAGTAAACAGGGGAGTGTAATGCAATAGCTCCACTGAAAACATTCATCTTATTCAGATTAATTAATAATGGAAAGTTTCAGTGCATTCCTAATGCTTTTTTAAAAAAAAATCTTTTATTTTTTAAGTTGTTAGGTCTCTGTGCTAGTTCGGAGTACAAATAAAGGCCGGACATATGGTCTAAGCCAAATTCCAAAATGTAGCAAAAACAGTGCTTGCGTATTTGGCAAAAATTTCCACCAGTTCAGGTCAGTGTCTATTTCTGCCCGAAGAAGAGTTTCTGCATTTACACTGGACTAGGAAACTAACACAGGGAAATATGGGGGACGACAAGCAATAGTGTGAGCTCCAGTGCCCGGCTGGCCAAAGTGTGGTGTTTACAGCAACTTGGGAATTACCACCCCAGCTGCAGTTGGGTTTGCAGTAGCATTTGGGGGGCAGCAGGAGGGGGGGGGAGGGACAGTGAGCAAGAGAAACAGTATAGATGGCATTGTTGAGGTTAAATGGCCTTCTCCCTCCTAAGCCTCTCACCTTGCAAATCACCCTCTCTTAGCAAAAGCACATCTTACTTGTTAACTCCTCCCCTGCTCCCTAACCTTTTCAATCATCCCCCTTCTTCATTTCAGAATGGCCTTCAGAACAAAGCAGTGCTTTAAAGCCTTTCCCACTAAAAGTTCGCCCCTCCCCCCTTTAAAGAGGCAGTATGGGGGTGATTTCCTTTTTGAAAATTTGTTTTTCTGCAATCCGCTCTTGTGTAGCTGTCATTGTTTGGGGGCTGATGGATATTTCTTGGGAGATACCATCATATCGCTTGTTATTGTAACACTTATTGGTAATAAAGTTCAGACTAAAAATTAAGCAGCTGCAATGTAGCAGCACAAATTAGTTTAATGTAAGCAGTCAGGAGCAGCTGGCTGGCTCAGGACTCGAATTTAGCTGTGGGGGGAAGGGTTCAGTGACGCTGACAGTGTTTTTTCCCTCTACATAAACATTTTTGGCTGTTGGAGCTTTTGTGCTGATCATGTGACAGTGTCCCTAGGCAGATAATTTATTTCTGTGGCTTTCATGAGCAATCATTAACCTTCAGACACCGAGTTTGCTTTTTGCTATGTGGCACTTGTTATTATTATTATTATTTTTTTGTATACTAACTAGTTTAATTCAGAAAGTGTCAGGAGAAAATTACCACCAATTTGTAATAGACTGCAAGACATAATACTTATGTTTCTGTTAAAGCAGACCTTACTTACAGGAGCATTCTCAGAGCTGAGCTGGTATTTGTGGGTTCGAATAATTATTTTCAGCGTGGCTATTGTGGGGATGCTTCCTCAGTGTCCCCTTCTGATTGCAAGGCTACTTCCTTGCAGAGACGCGATTTGGAGATCCATCTTTGGTAGTCTGCATTTACTCCCCAGGAGCCGGAATCCCAAGAGCCATCAGCAGGGCTGAGCATTGGGTTTCTGGAGGTGGGATTTGGCTTGGATCCCCTCTTCCTTCAATAATGGACACACCAGCCTTTAGCAAACAGTATGGCCATTTGTAGTAAATAACTAAAGCTAGAATATCCTGGGATGGAAAAACAAAGGAAACCAGAAATGTATGTGTCCTGCATAAATCAGAAGGGGGCAGAGGACAGAGAAGTATCATTTCTGACATCTGCTAATCACGCCGACCCTGTTTGCTGAATTCATCTGTTGTGTCCTCCCCAGATCTGTTTGTATTGCTCAGCCATTTCTGCCAACCAGTAATTTAGGGGTAAAATGCACAGGGTCATTCTTTGGTGTCTATCATACATGATATCTTCAGACACTTGCAGAATGCTGATTATCTCGTGGGTATTGTGTGGGCCCTGTTAGATATTCATGTATTCATTCTCTCGTGGTGCAGGGTTGAGTGAGGGGGAACACTGAGGACTACTTGCGCAGAGGGAGTTGATAAAGTGTTTTTATAAACCCCAGTGGACTGTGTTGAGTGCCAAATAAGGAAGAAACAACCCCTGTTCTTCCTTACTCATTTAAAATATTTCACTGATGAGAGCTGTTCTTAATTGATCCTAATATTTCTTAAGATTAGATGTATGGGTTATAGACTGTAGCATCAAAATTTCATTCTTCTATATTTGAGATTCAAGAGCTGAAAACATAGGGGAGATTGGTACTGTTGTTCTTTAAACATTTTGAGGCACCATCAATGGGCGAGGTATTCTACAGGCTAAAGAGTTAGGAAGAGCTTGACCTAATGATAGACATGAGAATGCCAAAGTGTTTGGGGATCTCTGATGTTGCATGCAAATGAGTGAATGGGTGTAATTAATGTGGTGGACACAGAGTTCTATGAGTTGCATTGTTGCTGTGGTAGGGGTGGGGGAGTGGGCAGAATATGGGACCTTCTTTGTCCTCACCCTAAAGAGAGAGATGTCTTCCCCATAGGGCCCTAGTGTTCTGGACGTTCTCTACTTCTTCCTAATGTTTTCCTTGCTCACTGATTCCTTCTCACATGATTGGCAGGGCTGCATTATGACTTTGTGTTTTATCTAGAAAGTGGTTCACTCACTTAGCTGAAGACTTTTGCCTTCAAGGGCCCCTTCCTCCATATTGATAATCATTATTTTATGACTGTGTTGGTATAAAGATGAATATAATTCAGGCTGAATTATTTTTATTCATTCATTATTATTATTATTATTATGTTCACCCTTTCCTTCTGATTTTAAAAGAAAGAAAAATGAAAATATTTTTGTGGGTCATTATAACTGACCTGGGCACAAACACACAACTGAGCCTCATCCGAGGTGGGTAACTTGGGTGAACAAACCAAGGATGAATGAGGAACACCACATGTAGTGTCCTTTCCTCGGGTTAAAGCATTTGCACTTCATTCCAGACACTCCTTTGTCGTGGGTCCTCCTGCTGGGTTCAGCTGTTTTGGGGGGTCTACTTGGGAAAGACGACCCTTATCCTGCCCTCTCCCCCCAGTTTTCCATACTCTTGAATTCCTTTCTAGCCCTTCTTGGCCTCTGTCCTTAGCCCCCGTGTGCCTTATCTGAGGCACTATTTCCTGGGACCCTGTTCTAGAATGCTCTCTCCTCTTTTGCATTGCTTATCTCTTAGCCTCAAACCTTGCACATTCAGGATCACTGCATTCGAGAGGCCTCTTTTATGCACCTTTCCTCCTGGTACAGATAAGATCTGACTGGGCCCTCTCTGAGACTCTTCTTTGAGTCAGCACATCCTTGTTACTCTCAATTCAGCTTTGTCATTTACCATTTGAAATCCCCTTACTTCACACTACTTCACCCCCATCTCTCAATTTCTCTTTAAGTGATCTTAGATAATTTATTTATTGACTGATTTTTTATTGAGAGAGAGAGAGAGAGAGAGAGAGAGAGAGAGAGAGAGAGAGATTGACTGATTTGCTGTTCCACTTATTTATGCATTTATTGGTTGTTTCTTGTATGTGTCCTGACGGGAGATTGAACCCGCAACCTTCACATATTGAGACATCGCTCTAACCAACTGAATACATGGCCATGGCGGGATAATTTATTCTTTAGCACCAGTTTCTTTTTATCTATACAAAATGTATTAATATTAGCCAACTATTAAGTATGCACTATGTGCCAGTTGTTGTGCTAAGGAACTTGCTGAGTGATTAATATGCATTGTCTCTTTTAATCACAGCAAAACTCTGTGAGGTATATACTATCATTAACCCCATTTTATAGATAGGGAAGGTGAGGCACAAAGATATTGAATAACCTAACGTTTCTTACATAGAATGTGAACAGGTTTACAACCGAGTCAGCTGGATTGTAATGCATTGGTTCTCAACCATTGTTCTGTACTGTTCCTATGCTATTAGCACACCTACCTCATAGAGTTGTTGTGATTCACTTAGCAAACATCTGTTTCCCGTCTGCTGTGTGCCAGATATGAATCAATACCTGCTCTCAAGAACCATCTATTATTGCTCTAGAGACAAGTCAGCTGTGATACAGGCTAACTAAGAGCACCTAGTAACCTACTAAGAACCTCCCAAGGAGCTCAGAACATGAGGTTGCCAGAGGGTAGTTGGGAAGGATTTTTAGAAAGGGAAAATTTAGAGTTTAAAGGAATGATAAATTGTACTTATTGGGAAAATGGGGGAAGGAGTTTTCAGCTAAAGCAAAGTTTAAGCAGGAGGCCAGGTATTTTTCTGGTTTCAACCATAAGCTTTAAAATAGTCAATGCCTGGTAGTTACAGTTTTGCCTAGAAACCGATTACTTTAAGCAGGTAGAAAGTTAAGACCAAGATGAGATTCACATAAGCTTTAAGAGCATAAATCAACGTGAGATTGTGGGAATAACATCATTTATTCATTCATTCATTTTTCATCATTACTTAATGAGTGCCATATTCTGAGCAGTACAGGAAACTTCCTATGGGATAAAAAATGAAAAGATAACTCCCATCTTCTAGGAGCTCAGTCTAGTGAGGCAAAGGAGTAGGTAAATCTAAACAATTGTCATTGATCACATCAAGGCAGTTAGAAGCATCTGTACCAGATGCAAAAGTAACTCTGAGCAAGGAGCCTCTTCCTGTATTTGGAGCATTTGAGTTGTGTCTCAGAAGATAAGTAGGTGTCCACCAACTTGAAAAGGTAAGGAAAGGATCCCAGGCAGGGAGATCAACATAAGCAAAGGAGAAGAGGTGGGAGTGTGACAAATGCAGAGAAGTCCAGCAGTTTGTCATCACAGGAGCTTCAAGGACTCAGCTGGAATTTGGGGTTGAGGTGTGGTTTCAGGTGTGGCAAGGTCTCAAAAGTAGGGTAAGCAGGGGAGAATCAGTCAGTTCACATGAGCAGGGCGTGAATTGTATGGGAAAAGTAGGAAGACAAGTCAGGAGCCCATTGTGATAATTTTGGTGCTAGATGACTAGGACCTGATCCAAAGTAATGGAACTGAGGAGGAGAGAACTAATTTCCTGTGATATTGGGAAATTAGGGTGTCCTCCTCCACACTGGATGCTACGGATGGGGTCCTTACAATAGTTTAAGAAAAAGAATTTTCTGAGACTCGCATGAGAGGATGTGTGATTTTTATTTAAATGGAATTGCATCTCTGTGTTTCCAAAGTCTCATTTCCCTTAGTCCAATCATAGCAGTGTAGCTGGGATTTCAGTAGAGCTAGAAGCAAAGCCAGTGTCCAGAGTTTCTGCTCCATGTTGCAGCTGGGTTCATTTCAGCATCAGGCTAGTTGCAGTCCATTAGTCCATTGTGTGTGTGGGTCCACATGGCCATGGGCCATGTGTGCAAATGCAGAGGAACGTGCCTGAGCAATAAGAGTCCCAAGAACATAAGAGGAACCAAGAGAAACCAAGAGAGCAAATTCCTTTGTTCAGGGATTAGATATCCCAAATCTTCTTGCTTATCGTGGGCACACCCATTCTGGCCCACCATCTCTGTCCCCAGGTGTGATTGACATCAGACACCTTCCCTAGTCCCCCAACTTTACAGGCTATGTGTTTATCTTCCCTTTGCTCCTTTCCTGTTATTAATAACTAGGTCAATTACAATGATATCAAATGCATATATTTAGGCGGAGGACTGATTGGGTGTGGATGGTATCAATGTGAGAAGGTCCAAACCTGCAGATAATTTTTATGAGATTTTATTTGAGCCTAACTGCTGGGAAGCAAGATCTCAAATGCTCTGTAGAATAAAAATTTTGCAGGTTTTTTTATGCATTTGAATTTAAGGAGGGAACCTAAGGAAGTTTACATAGAGGTGGGAGAAAGTGAGGCAGGGATTAGATTATAGGAAATTTAACAAGATCATGTGGATTACTTAGAAAAAGAGTCATGCCCAAGGTGTGTTAACCTAGATGCACAGAAACAATGGACAGGACTTGCTTAACAGAAAGATAAGCCTTTTAGTGAAGAAGTTACATGCCCTGGGGCATGACTACCCACCATGACCTGCCAGTTAAGAATTTATGATCAGATTACCCTGTGAGGTTATTTTCATAGAACCCCTTATTCATCCATAGTGGAGAGGGAGAGAAAGATAACTACCAGGTTTCTGGGACATTAACTGAGCTTTTGGATAAGGTGAAAATTTAAGATGAAGTCAAGAGATAATTACAGTCAATTCCTTTATTCATGGTAGTTATGTTCTATGAAGTCACTATAAACACTGAATTAGTGAATCTTGAATGATGCTTCTAGGGGAAATACAAGGTTAGGTTCCTGTGAGCCTCTCGTCACAACATTTTAATCAACTGATTAATACATAGCCTTGTTTTATGTATATTTCTGTTTAAAGACACTGTATTAGAGTTCTCCAAGGAAACAGAACTGATAAGGAAACACACACACACACACACACACACACACACACACACACAGAGGAAATCTATTATGAGGAGTTAGTTCACACAATTATGGAGGCTGAGAAGTCTCACAATTTGCCATTTGCAAGCTGGAGACCCAGGAAAGTAGGTGGTGTAATTCCAGTCTGAATCTGAAGGCCTGAGACCCTACAAAGCAGATGGCATAGCTCCCAGTCCAAGAGCAGGAGACCTAGCTCCCAGTCCAAGAGCAGGAGACCTCGCTCACACATGCAGGCAGGAGAAAAAAGTGGCAAATTACTTCTTCTTCCACCTTTTGTTCTATTCAGACCCTCAAAGGATTGGATGATGCCCACCCACACTGGGGAAGACAATCAACTTTACTGAGTCAAGTGATTCAAATGCTAATGCTAATCTCACCAGAAGACCCCCTCAGATACCCTCCAAGTAATGTTTAATCTGGGCACCCCAAGGATCAGTAAAATTGACACATAAAATGAGCCATTACAGACACCTTAAGTATATATTGTTCATTCATTAACAGTAAACTCAGAGCCAATAACACTAGCTAATGCCTGAATCAAGCTTACCTAGCGCGAGGATTTTCTCTGTAAGGCACCTCAGTCTTCTCGTGTTAGGAAAACAACTAGACACCGCTTCAGCAGTACACTTAGGGTGAAATCCCCAACTAAACACACAAAAAATGTGGAAAAGGTGGCACTAACTAGGCTGCTGAGAGACTACTTGTTTATTATATGAGAGCTTGAACAGGAAGGCAGAACATTGCCTAGTTCCACCTCTCTGGGGCCGTGTGGGTCCAACATCTCAAGTTCCCTCCATCCCATGAGTGTCTGTGAATGACCATGAAAATATTCGGTGTGTTGATTTGAGGGTTACAAATTAATTTTAGTGAGTAGGAAAATTTGTAATTTGGAATCTGTGCATAAAAAGGATCAATTGCCTTCAGTTAAGATTTGAAATTTTTGCTTTGAGGTGCCTTTAAGACAACCTGTTGAAAGGCAGGAGAGATGTTGAACCAGAAAATAGATACTTGAGATACATTAGTATTCAAATGGCTGAACCATGTTGACTGTGTACAAGATAGTTATGCGTCAAAAGAGGTTATTTACGTAGTGGAAATACATGCATGGCGTGAGGATGGAGAAGGAGGGATGTAGCTGTTGTGATGGCAGGGGTGGGGCTGGCAGAGTGTGGCAGAGCATTGGAGGAGCCCTGGATGCTCATGAGGTGAGCGCCTACCTGCACTGCTTCCCTCCACATCCTGCAGTAGAATTTGATGTAAGTCAGGCATTGAGTAACATCCCAGAGAGATTGGATTCAAGATCATCACTGTACAAGCCCCTTTAGAGCTAATGCCTCGAGGAGGCCAAAAAGGCTCATGGGCAGGGGGTTGGGTCTGATGAGGCCAGAGAGCTGTGATAAGAATCCATGCCCCATACTTTGGGCTGCTCTCTTGGTAGGAAAAGGAGTGTATTGGCTGCACTGTCCTGGGTCCTTTGTATCCCCTTCACACTCACACCACAAATCTTCTTTGAGACATGTGACTTCAGAGAGCCACAACTTGAGGCTATGCATCCTACTAATGTTTCTTCTTCAATTATAAGCCTCTGCTATTTCTACCTAACCCTATCTTCTGCAAGCCTCTTAATCTACTACCCATGTGTATGGTGGTCCTTTGGTCTGATCCTATCCTTTCTCCCCACAGACCCAGCTACATAAACTACAGGAGTTAAAACTTAAAAAAATTAGTTAGATTCAGGACTCAACCATTAACAATTTCTTTCTTTCCTTCCCCCTCTGTGCTATGTGCCAGGCACTGTGCTAGAAGCTGGATAAGTAGTGACAAATGAGCTAGCATGGTCCCTACACTCCAACAGCTTACAGTGTAGGAAATAGAATGTAGTGAGAGGCCACTGAAGCCGGTACACCAGGGTTCAATTCCTAGTTGTGTCACCACTTGTCTAGGGAACACTGGACAAGTCACATAGCTCTTAGAAATTCTTCCCTTATTTATAAAACACTGGATTTGCATTTCTAACATCTTTTCTGGCCCTTTACATTGAATGATTCTTTAAAGTAAAATACGCTTACATTGGTTACAGGGTGGGGGCAGATGGTATTAAACTTGATTGTTGTAGGGAAGCAAGACTTCATAGAGGTTGTGTAAGTTGCTGACAGCTTTGAGCCATCTATGCTACGTATGTATATGCCCCGCAGAAAGTGTAGGGTGATTGTTAATGCTCACCACGTGACCCTAGAGTATTAAACCCTGGAGTATTTGGGTTCTGTGGAGGGGTTCACTCAGTGGAAGGGAAGATGTCAGCCTTGGGAAAGGATTTGATAATACCTTGCACGATTTAGCAGCAGCTGGAGAGTGCATCCTCCACTTCCCATTGTTATTCTCAGATTTAAGGGAAGGACTCCATTTGAAAGCCACTGCTGTGCGGCTGTGTCTTTGTGAGCAGTAGCAGGAGCTTATGTATTGTTCAGGGTCCCCTAGAACATCTTTGAGAGACCAGGAGACCACATTTGAAATACAAAAGTTGATTTCTTTTACCAGAGGCAAACACAGCACCAAAATCTGTTGCATGTGCCATAATTTGTGCAAATCAGCTTCCTGCCTTCTCAGATACAGATCTATTGAAAGCATAGTGAAGCATGAATCCCAATAAAAATTATTTTTCAGGTAAATGTTAGCTAACACACCAGTGGTGGCTGATGGTTCTACTGTGCAATGCACATGTGTATTAACAGAAGGAAGCTCAGAGGGATGTTATAAATGTTTTACTACATCCCATTATGTTAGGGTAAATAGATACTTTCTCAGAGGGTGTGTTTTTTTTTAAAGAAAACAATATATCTATCACAAAAGAACCCTCTTATATTTGTTTTATGGCTAAAGGATGGCTCTATTTAATTTAATAACCCATTGTGATACAGGGAGGGAGGCAGATTGAATCCACAAGCCAAGCCATGGTACCTGGTTTTGGCATTGTCCTTGATTGGCTATGTGACCTAAGACATTAGAATACTTTTCTCTGGCGCTTTCTCTGAATGCAAAGTGCAGATAGCAGTGATTTCTATCCCTTTTTCTTACCTTGTGTGTTGATTAATCGTGGTTAGGTATATGGAGTTTTTTAGGAGAAAGGTTTGCTTTTAGAACAAGCTCACTGTGTAAAATTTACCAAGCCCACAAGTATATTTGGAACTGTGCTTAGAACTGAGTTGCATTACCAAAACATCAAGACATGTAAATTCCTGGGAATACCTGATCATTATAACATGCAGCCAGAGTTTTAAAGAAATAGCTGCTAAAGCTTTTCTGACTTTAAAACTGAGGTAACCTATGTGAAAGAGAGGACATCGAAGTTCTGGGCACTGTCTTCTCCTGACTGTTCTCTGTAGCAAACCATTCTTTCTTCCGTTCTTTCTAGTCCTTTTGCTTTCTCCCTCTGGTTTTCTGCTTCTTCCCCCTCCTGCTTCTTCTTCTTTACTCAGTGTTCCTCTCTTACAAGTGTGCAGAATCAGTATCTGAACTCAAACAGTTGGCCTTCAGAGGCTATGGGAGTCAGGTGACGGTCTTTGTTGGGAATGGCAGAAAGATTATATTACAATGCTGTAGTTCCCTAAGGAAAAGAGACTTTTGCCATTCAACAGTTCAGCTGATTAAAGAAGAGCTGGTACTGAGGATCATGTCTGAAGTGATAACAGCACTTCCCCCTCCACCCCGCACCCCCAAATAATGCCATCTAAAATGCCAAGACATTGTAGAGTCTGCTGTTAAAGCCACAGCACTCAGGAAATGCGGAGATAGCGTGGTTTCCATTATTAGTATTCACAGTATTTTAAAAATGTATGGGGTACATAGGATAAGGTCCACATGTAAAATGTGCTCTCTTGTGATTGGGCAGATGAGATCTGCTAAGTTAAAGACGTTGGACAATGGAGTAAATGTAAAGAAAACACACCACCACTGAGTTGAGAAAACCAGTGAATTGTAAACAATTACATGAAATAATTCTGAATCTCTTGGATTTTCTTTTAAAGTAGAATGGAATTGTTTTTTGATGTGTTAATTTAATTATAATTCAATTTAGGTCACTTCTTTTAAAACACCTTTTCAAATTTAAATGGTCATGCGCTTTCCATCCCCTTCAAAGGTCCCCTCATAGTCTGTCCTCTTTCAAAGCTCCTCTCCGGGGTCAGGACCTCTTCTCAGACATCCCAGCATTTGCAGGCAAGCTAATCCTCTCCTGTGAGGCAGCCTGAGCTTTTGGCTCAGCCTGCTATTGTAACAGTTAGCAGAGAGCACATCTCCAGTTCTATGCTACTTCCTGTCAGGAGGCCCTCTGTGAACGTAATGGCCCTTTCTGGGTTGTCTTATCTCTCTGTACTAGCCCCTTTCCCAGCATTTGCTCCTCTTCGGATAACTTTCTATTGACCTTCCGTTCTGGTTGAAGTGTAAGCTCCTGGGGGACTAACATTATCTTGTTCACTCTGTAGCCTTAACATTTACCATCGATGGTTGATTTTTAGTGGAATAAGTATTTCACTATCAAACTAAAATTGTATTTTCTTATCATAGTTTTTTAAGTAAGCAATTTTTGTAAAAAAATTGCATGTTAAGCTTCCTATACAATTTACTTCTCACTTACTTCTTAAATTGCAAATGGTCTTGTCCATCTGTCAATGGGAACATTGAAGATTCCTCCATTTACTTACACAAGATATACCCTCTGCCTGGAGTCCTCCACCATTAGTCTTGCTGGCTAACTTCTATTCAAACTTTCAATTTCATCTTGGACTCTTCTGTTTCCTTTCCTGGCATCTCCCTTTCTCCTCCTGCCCACCCAATCTGAAACCACATCCCCTAAAATAATGACTCATCACACCCTTAATTTTTTCCTTTGCATCATTTATCAAAAGTATAAATGATAGCTTTGTAATGGTTTGTCTCTTCTGCTAGATTGTAAGCTACATGTGAGTAGAGAATGTATATATTTAGTTCAATATTATATTTCTAACACCCAGCACAGTGTCTGGCATAAACCAAGTAGGCAATAAAGATTTGTAAAATAATTATTATTTTTTCTTTCTCTACTGTATAAAAGTTACTGTAGGAACACGCAGGTAAATAGGATATTGTCTCTAGCCTAAAGGGGAAATCTGGTGTCTCTGATGTCTTCAGGTTGAAAAAGACACATTGTGTTGGGGATGAGGAAGAATGTATAGGTCTAGTGATTGAGTATGGGAATGTTCACTTACCATATAATACATAATGGCTGTACAGTTATTAAACATTGTTTGAGAAAGTTCATCATGATAGAAAACTATAAATTTATTCAGCAATGCTATTAAATAATTTTACACCTTGTGAATCAGACTATTAAATTATTTTGAGGATGGCAGTATACACAGTGAGATCTATATCCTGTCAATTTTTGTTAAAGTTTGGAAGCTACATATTTAAATCAGACTCCTTGCCACAATAGCCCCAGGATCTCCAAACCTTGGTTGCTGGGTATCTAGGGCTCAGAATGAGGAAATCAGTGCCTTGGGAATATTGCCAAGAGAATAGAGGCGTCCCAGTGTGTGTCTGGAAGGGTGTCCATTCAGGCACTTGCCAAGTTATAGTCCTCATGGCATTTAAGTATGCCCTTAAGTTTGGTATTGTTTGTAAAATTTCTCTTTTCTCTTCAAGACTATCTGTGCTAGTTCACTCTTTAAATCACCAGCAGTTGCTCTTGTGTGTTTAGTGATGACCAGGTTTAGTTAAGAGACACTGTTTTCCTCTATTTGCTGTATGCGGTGATAGACGGTATGGAAATAAACACTTGAGAGTACAGCAAGCCAAGGCATAATGTAATAGGTAGAAGTGAACCCATAAATAATCAAATGAAAGCATAAATATTTACAGAGTTTAACTGTTTAGGGCACTGAAATGAAAAGAAATACTGTCACCATCCTTTTTAAAAATTTCAGTCAGGAAGCCTTTAGGTAAAGCAAAGAGACCTTCTAGGCAATGAAACTGTTGTAATAGCTAATACTTATCTTGGGCTATGCTATGCCATATACCATCCTAAGTGATTTATAGGTAATAATTCATTTAACCTTTACATCAACTGTATTGGATGCTATGGTTGTCACACAGATTCCTCCCTACAAGAACCTAGGTATTTGTTCCCTCATTTTCTGAAATGTTGTCTGCTGCCAGCTTTTAGCTAAATCCCTCTCTAGATATTGCCCTTGGCAGGAAGGAGCTGCCTTGCCCAAGGTTGCACACCTTTCCAGGGATAGCCTGCAGCCACTGATTGGTCATTTTGGGGGGTACAAAGTTCTGGTTGGCTTGCCTCAATTCAGGATATTTCTGCAGGGCCATTCCAGCTTCAGAGCTCTTTGGGGGATCAGATGAGGCTCTGTTGCAACTGTTCACAGTTCAATTTCATCCTTTCCTCCAACTGGCTTTGCTCACTGCTTTTCTGATGTTTTTCCCGAGAGAATTCCTTATATGAATTTCTATCCCAGGATCTATTTCCTAGGGAACCAGATAATCACAACAACTTAAGGAAACTGAGGCGTAGAGGATGAGGACCAGCAATCAGCCCACAGTTATACAGTCGGGATTCAAACTTCACTAGCCCAGCTCCAGAATGAACATTTTTAGGCATTATGCTGTCTTAAAATAGGACAGGGAAAACAGATGGGCTCTGCCTGTTCTGGCTCTGCCTTCCTCTGGGGCTTAATCTTGCTGTGTCCTCTCACCTTCTCCTGTTTCAGCACACTGGCCTTCCTTCAGTCCCTTTTACTGGTCATGAATGAGTGAGTGAATTACTAGGGTACAGTTAGTATGGCTGGGATATTAGGATCTAGGCTGGAGATGATTAGAATCTAGAGAAGGAATTTGACCACAGCAAAGAGAAGAAAGAATGAAATGTAACTGATATTATGGTTAGTAAATAAAAATTTATGAAATGCAAATCTGAGGTTCTCAGCTTGGGGGCAAAATATTTTATGCTCAGCACAGTATTAAATTCTTACTGCAAAGCAGACAGGAAATAATGTCTGCATCTTTTGGAAATTTGTAATCATTTTTCAAAGAGAAGAACACCATATAAGGAAAAACAAAGGAATAACAGAAGGTGATATGTCATCAAGAGCAAGATATTGTGACATATTGTAAATATATTTGTGAGACTATGAAATTGAAATTAGGGAACAAAAAATATTATGGTGATGAAATTAATTACTGAAGGGTTAGTGTTCCATTTGTGTTGCATCTTTATAAGTTGAAAGGAGAAGGAAGATCATTCTTGACAGAGGAAACAGATGGAAATCATGTGAAGAGAGGCATTGTCTCATTTAATCTCACAACAACTCTCTGAGATATGTAAATTTATCATTGTCAGAATTTATGAGAAAGTGGAGGTGCAGAGAGGTAAAGGAAATTGCTGGAAGGAGCTGAATTGGTGAGCCATGAAGCCAGGCCTGAACCCAGGCAAGCTGCTTCCAGAGTGTATGACTTTGACCACCATCCTTTGGAGCACAAGATTTGTGGTGATGCAATAGATCGGTGGACTAGGTGATAAAATTGTTAAAATTGCAAGCTGGAAGAGTTTAGATAGATTCATTAGGCAACTAGAGGCCCGGTGTATGAATTCGTGCATGGGTGGGGGCCCTTGGCCTGGCCAGTGATTGGGGCTGATCGGGGCCATCTTGCGCAGTCCCGATCAGGGCCAATCGGGGCTGGCTGGCTGGGGGAGGGACCGTTAGAGGTTGGCTGGCCACAGGAGGTTGGCTATGGGAGCACACTGACCACCAGGGGGTAGCTCCTGCATTGAGCATCTGCCCCCTGGTGGTCAGTGCATGTCACTGGTCAACCAGTCATTCGGTTGACTGGTCATAACAGTCTCTTAGGCTTTTATATATATATATATATATATATTGGTGACCTTCATAATGAGGACAAAGCATAGGTTTGGAAGTCAAACTGATGAGCATTCTAATTCAGCTCTCATCATTGCTGGAAGAGTTGCTTGTTCGCATTGTAAGGCTCAGTTTCCTCTATTATAAAAATGGGACTAACAAAATTTAACTTTCAGATTTGTAATGTGGATTACATATAATGTATGTAAAGCAATTTGTATAGCATTTAGTGTAACTGTTGCAGGTACTTAGCTAATGTATGATAGTTGCTGTTGTTTCAGTGTAGATTATCAAATTTGGGTGGAGACTTCTAAAAAAGAAGGGAACAGAGGGTGAAATACTGAAAGTGGAATTTTTGGAGGATAGAGATGGCTGAATGGGGTATGATGGACTAAAAAAGGATGGGATGGAGGGGCTGGATGCAGGTAAATTGAGTACCACTAATTAGGATTTTCCAGTACAAGGATATGTGATACAGACTGTCTTAGAATTGGGCAGTAGCTTTGGAAACACAGGGGAATAATTGACAAGATACCGCACAGAGAAGGTAAGAAAAGAGGTAGTGAAAAACAGCCAGATGATCTGAAGAGCAAAAGCTAAGAGAAAGATAATACAATTGAGGAAAAAATGGGGAAGCTGAGGTAGATGCAATATTGGGGCACATGATGATAAATTCTGATGTTAAAGTGAAAGTAAGTAAAGGAAGGATATAAAAATGACTGAGAAGAATCTGAACAGTGAAATAAATCAATAAAAGAATTTAAAAAGCCAATGGTTCCATTAATTTTGATTTTGAGAAGGTGAAACTTCTACTTGTCGATTTTCTGGCTAGAATTTTGAGGGGAAGAGAGCCAAGAAACATGGCTGCCCAGACCTGTTGTCCTCCTTGCATAAAAGGGAACTGAAGCCGTAAGAATGGGTGAGATTGGGTTTACAAAGAAGAGGGACAAGATAGATGGACACAGGGACGTCACACGAGAGGCAGATCCGTCTGCGTGTAGATCAATCCTTTCCTCTCTAGGTTCAGTGGTATTCTTCTCTGAAACCTATCAATTCCAAGAATCATTGATTTTTTTGTTTCTCTTTTGGAGGTTGTTTTAGAATAAAAATTCAAAACCATTATGTTTCTTCTGTTCTTTTGCTTTAAGAGCAACACGATAGAATGCTTTGCCTACACCAGAGAGTTCAGAAGGACTATTTCTGTTTCTCCAAAGGGCTTACTAAGGAAGCAGCTTAATCTCTCTGAGGAAAATGACACTTCTCAGAGGCCAAATATATTCCTGTAAATTGTGAAGGATAATAATATTGTTCCAATTAAGTGCTTTATGCTCACAGTATGGAGGCCAGTCTGACCTTATACAAATAGGACAGTAGGAGAAAAAAGATGCTATTGCCAAAAATGTTCTCACCTGGAAGATAAATGTCATAAATAAGAAGTTGCAAAAAAAAAAAGAAGAAGAAGAAGAATACCTCCAGAGAACTAGAAGCATCATTTTATTTTCTCGAAGAGACGAATAGATGAATTTGTAAATTGAGAAACTATAGGGATCTGGAATCAGGGAATTTGAAAGTATCAGCCATGCTGAGCCAAGTGGCCTTTCTCAGGGTCTAGAATTTCTTATTTTCCAATAACAAAACCTAAATCCCCCAGGCACAGAGTCCTAGAAAAAATTTTTCATTATTGGCTCATTAGAAGAAGTTAATTCTGAGCTCCAAAAATGTATTTGTTTTACTGAGTATTCGTGATGCCTTCTAGAAGTTTCCCCCAGAATATACCTGCCCAAAACATAGTCAAGGCCAGGTTTTCATCAAGGCCCAACTTTTTCCTTTCTTGTAGGCTTTTAAAGAAAGATGGAGAACAAAAACCCAGGAAAATCCTTTCCTTAGCCTTTTGTGAGCCATAATATTATCTATTTATGCATTTTTTTAAATATGCAGCAAAAACATTATTTCCACATTTAGTGAAACTCTTTAGAGTGGGAAGGAGACACTCACCACACACTTAAACTTCAGTCAGATTGGCTGCAGGCGTGGCCTTAGATTAGCTGGCCTAGGGATTTTTTTTACTCCTTAAATGTTCAAATTTTATTCTTAACCATTAGTATCAGTGTTCATTCTGAAGGATCAATAAATGCCTTGGAAGATTTTTTTTAATTAAAGAAATTTGCCTGTTTAAGAAAAAATATGTACTTGGGAAAGAAATAGTATAATTTCATGCCCATTGACCAGGCATATATTCATTCTACCTGTGGCTCTTTTGGAAAAACCTCTCATTTGAATATTTCTAATTTCTATTCTGTGACATATTATACAGTGCTTGACTCTGGAGGACAAATTTTAGCTGTATAGCAGTTTTAGTTTATGATCACAACGAATACCAGTCAAGTCTATGGTGGTTAAAAAACATGACGCCACATCATACAGGACCATCTTCCTGAGTGACACCCTCACACTACATCTCATGAAGATGTACCCCTCTAGCTTCCCTCTTCCTGGCAGGGGAAAAGCTCCAGGGTGGCTCTTTTGATTGTCCAAATATTTTCTTACACCTGGAGTAATTGGGGATCTATTGTTCCAAATGTTTAACCCGCAGACTTCTTTTTAAAAGTGACATCTTACAAGAGACATGGAGGCATGGAACAGATTGATATATCTCAGAGGAGAGAGGGGAAGACAGGAAGAGATTAACCAAAGAACTTATATATTAGGGGTATTGGTTAATAATGCAGATTTTGTAAGCAAAGAAAACCCGATGATTTCAAAAGAAACATCAAAAGTGCTTTATTCAAAGTAATGTCCATCGCTAGCTACACATTTCCCCCATCTTTCAGGTGATTGTGGATACCGTCTCAATAGAACTTTTCTTGTTTTGAGGCAAACCATTCAGAGACCCAATTTTCCACTTCTTGTTTTGAAGTGCTGCTCAGAAAGTGTGTGTGGCATCGATCGGAACAAGTGATAATCTGAAGGGGCAAGGTCTGGTGAATGTGGCGGGTGGGTTAATACTTCCCAGGCAAGACCTTTTAATGTGTCTTTAACTGATTTTGAAGTGTGTGATGGTGCATTATCATGAAGCAAAATTACTTTGCCGTGTCTTCTGGCACATTCTGGTCATTTCACGATCAAAGCATGGTTCAGATTGATTATTTGTTGTCGGTAGCAATCAGTATTAACGGTTTCACCTGGTTTTAGAAGCTCATAATACACCACACCTTCCTGATCCCACCAAACGCAGAACGTTGTCTTCTTTCCGAAGAAATTTGGCCTTGCAGTCGATGTTGATGGTTGACCTGGATCAATCCATGTTTTTGTGCATTTGGGATTCTCAAAATAAATCCACTTTTCATCACCAGTCACAATTCAATGCAAAAAAGACTTTCTTTCATGCCATTGAAGCAACATTTTACTGATGACTTTTCGGTTTTCCATTTCTTTCGTTCAGTTGATGTGGCACCCATTTTCCTTCCTTTAAAACCTTTCCCATTGCTTGGAAATTGTTTGCTGAGCAACGTTTAATCTTTTGCAAGTTGTTTTTGAGTTTGACATGCATCTTCATCCAATAATGCTTGTAATTGTTGGTCTTCAAACTTTCTTGGTTGACCTGGACGTTCTTTGTCTTTCACATCGATATCATCACTTTTAAAGCATTTAAACCAGCATTCACAAGTATCTTGAGATGGAGCATGTTCACCATAAGCCTTCTGAAGTATTCAGCAGCACTTTTCTTCAAAATAAACTAATGGATTAAAACCTCCTGCAAATGCTGTTTTTTTTGGCACAAAATTTGACATTTTTAAGCGTAAAAATATCTATGATGTTAACACCTTCAGCAAATTTGACATATGAAGTTTTGAAGCTTGTTGTCAATACAACAAAATAGCATACATATCAAATTGCATATATATCAACATATGTGTAACTCCATCTATCGAAAAAAAATCCGCATTATTAACCAGTACACCTAGTACATAGATGCATAACCAATGGGCACAGACAATAGTGTGGTGAAGACCTGGGGTGGGGCAGGGGCTGGGAGGAGGGAAGTAAAGGAGGGAAAATTGGGGGTTATCTGTAGTACTGTCAGCAATAAAAAAATAATAAACTCTTTCAAAAATTGGCAGTTAATTTTTTGTTTAGCTTAAAATGTTGAACACCAAACAAGTATTTGAAGTAAATTATTTGGTAAAAGAAAAGCTAACACTCAATTAAAATAGTGTTGACAATAAAAATAAAATAAAAGTGGCATCTTACAAGGAGCATGTGGAAAAGGGAACTATGGAGGTGGTGCTGGAGAGGTGATGGAGGGGTGAGTTGAGAATGGTTTTAAACTTGCTGATTCTAAGGCCCAGGTGGTGCTGTTCTGTATTGCTGCAGCCTAGGAGAGGAGAAGCCTCACCCCAATTCGTCTTACCCCATGAGTTTCTATTCATGAAACAAGAAGAAAGATTTGGACTCTGAGAACAGCCTTTACCTCTCGGGAATTAGACTTGGAATGGGTGCTCCAGGTCTCTTCTGCCTAGGATAAATTAGCAACAATTCTCATCTTTACTCATTGTCCAGCACAAAAAATAATCTGCTCTTGTAGAGAATAACTAAGCTAATGTGGACACTATATTGCTTCCTTGGGGGAAATAAAAATCATACTTTTATGCCAATATTTTTGAGGCGGTTGAAAAGAATATTACTTTAAAAGAAATTCTAGCTGCTGAAATGTAGGATTCTGGGAAGACTCAAATCCAAGAAGATTCTTTTGCTTTCCATCTATTTGTTTTCATGGTATTGTGATTAGATAGTTTTGTTTGTGTCAAGCTTTTGTGATTATTTTGTTTTTCTGACTTGGTTCTCTGATGACGTCAGTTATGTCGAACCTGACGACTCTTCTCTTCCCTTGCATGCTCCATTTCACTTGCATCATGCTGGCTGAAAAGCGGCCTCGTTCTCACCGATATTTGTTATTTAGCTATGTACTTATTTACGTAGTAATTTGGTTATGAAATGTTGATATGTTCTATCCCATTTTGCCTCTTCTATCACTTATCTGGTCTATTTTTATTTTATTTCTTCATAGGACTGCATTTTCTTGTTGATCTTTCTTTTTTTTAATATATTTTATTGATTTTTTTTTTTTACAGAGAGAAAAGGAGAGGGATAGAGAGTTAGAAACATCGATGAGAGAGAAACATAGATCAGCTGCCTCCTGCACACCCCCTACTGGGGATGTGCCCGCAATCAAGGTACATACCCTTGACTGGAATTGAACCTGGGACCCTTCACTCCGCAGGCCAACGCTCTATCCAGTGAGCCAAACCAATTAGGGCTGATGTTTCTTTTAAAATATAAATATCCAAAGATTATATGAGCTTTTATTCCTAGTTATTACTTGAGTTTATGAGTGTTTTAAAATAAAGATTTATTGTTTTACTTTGTTAAAAAAAAACACCATTAGTTTGAAGGTTCAGCCACATATAATAACTTGTTGAAAAATTGTCAAAAATACAAAAGTGTATTTTACACTATTTAAAGTGTAAAAGGGCACAAAAGAAATTTTTCCCCCCTTAATTCTACTCCCTGAAGGTCACCAGTGTTAACAGTTTGGTACATATGCATCCAGATATTTTTCTAGCTCTCTATATTTCTATAACTATCTACCTATCTACCCTATCATATTTTTTAAACAAATGGAACATACAGGGTGGGCAAAAGAAGGTTTATAGTTGTGAATATGTGAAAGCCAGAGTTTATTCTTGTGGTATTATTTATTAATTACCCTGTTATTTTTCCATACGAACAACTATAAACTTACCTTTGCCCACCCCTATACTGTATGCAGTAGATTCTCATTACTTGTGATAGTTATTAAGTTGCTATGACCACTGAGTTAGTGACTGAACCATTGTCCTAGGGGGAAGTATAGGGTTAGGTTCCTGTGAGCCTCAGGTCATAACATTGTTAACTGATCAATAAATAACCTTATTTGATATGTGTTTCTGTTTAAAGACACCTTATTCAATATATATTGTTAATTCCTTAACATTGTACTCACAGCCAACATCACTATAACTTATGTCTGAACGAAGCTCATCTAACACACATATTTCCTCTATAATGCACATGACAGACTTCTTGTGCTTAACACTAGCCAGCAGGTTAGTACTATATTTGGGGGCCATTTGAAACAGCCAAATCAAATGCAAAAAACATGGCACTAAATAGACCACAAAAAGAACACTTGCTTATAGTATGAGAGCTAAAATAAGAAGGCAGCGAGTCACCTGGGAATATGCACGCTGGGTGACTCACATTTTTTGCTGCTCTAAGCATTTCTGTGGATGATTGTCAAAGTGCTGTGCATATTGATTTTGGGGTTACAAATAAATTTTAATGAGTAGGCAAATTCACAAATAAAGGATCTGTGAATAATGGGATTGACTGAGTATCTTTCTTCAATGTGTTTTTCTTTCCCTATTCAACAACAATTTATAACCATCCTTCCATGTCATTGTATATGGTCTTTAGATCATTCACCCCATGTTTATTGAGCAACTACCAGTCACTGTGCTTAGTGCTGGGATGCACTGGACAAAACAGAATAGAATCTGTATTCATAGAGGTTAACTTCATTATAAATAAATCATATAATGCTAAGTAGTGCTCTAATATTAGGGGTAGAAAATGACAAGAGAGTGACTAGCTAGGGTGGTTAGAGAAAGCCTTTCTGATGCGGTGCCATTTGAGCAAAACTTGAATGACCTAAAAGAATCGACTAAACAGATCAAGAAAATAATGACAAAAATGTCATAGGGCTCCTCACCCTGTGCCCTGGGAAGGGTTCCAGCAGTGACTCTATGTTTCTGTAAAGTTGCAAAATAAGATATTTTAACTGCAATCAGTTAAGACCACTGCCTCTCCTCTCTAACTTCCCCTCTGGCATTCAGTAAGTGGTCCTCCTTTATCCACAGTTTTGCTTTCTGAGCTTTCAGTTTCCTGAGGTCAAACTAGGTCCAAAAATATTAAATGGAAAATTTCAGAAATAAGCAATTCAGAAGTTTTAAATTGCACGCCATTCTGCGTGGTATGATGAAATCTCTCACTGTTCTGCTCCATCCTTCCCAGGATGTGAATCATCCCTTTGTCCACTGTATCTGTACTGTACACACTCCCCATCTGTTAGTCACTTAGTAGCCATTTCAGTTATCAGATTGACTGTGGTAGTATCTCAGTGTTTGTGTTCAGGTGACCCTTATTTTACTTAACAATGGCCCCACAATGCAAGAGTAGTGATTTGGACATGGCAAAGAGAAGCCATAAAGTCCTTCCTTTAAGTGAAAAGGTGAGTATAGTACAATAGATATTGAGAGAGAGAGAGAGAGAGAGAGAGACAAAGGCCACATTCACATTCACATAAATTTTATTACAGGATATTATAATTGTTCTAATTTATTATCAATCATTGCTATTCATCTGTTACTGTGCCTAATTTATAAATTAAACACTATTGTAGGTATGTATGTATTGGAAGAAACTTACTATATATAGGGTCCTGAACTATTTGCATTTTCCGACATCCCCTGGGGGTCTTGGAACATATCCTTGTACATAGGGGAGGACTACTGTACTTCTCCTTGCATTGGGTATTGCTGGCCATAGACATTTTTGTGAATAGGCTAAGGCAGTGGTGTGCTGGTAAATGCTTGACAAGTGACTCTCAGGAAATGAAAGCCCTAGTTTGTAACACTTGTCATTTGCCATGGCCAATTTCAAGTCCTCAGCCTGAGGTCACAGAAAGTGGTAGCATGTCACTATGTAGTATTTCCAGTGCAGTAGATGTAACTTCAGGAACACCCACCAAAGTGTTCCTCTGAACTTGGAATTTCCTATTAAGTGGTAGTTAGATCCAGAGCCTTGACCAGATTAAGATTTGATTTTTTTTCTTTGACCAGACTGTAGTATCACATCCATCCATCAGCAGATCCATCAGGTATAATAGTTTTGCCCAAGAAATTTTGTTATTTACCAGCCTGAACATCATAGAAAAGCTGTACATGATTTATTGAACATTCTCTGGAACAAAGACTATAAAAACAGGTTAACCTAGTTTGCATTTGTAGGGATGTGATATGATGTCCACGATCTCTTTAAGGAGCAGTATTACTGACCTTGGTGATTCTGGTTCTGAAGTTTTGGCAACAAACACAGAGTAGACGATGTCATTTCTAGTCATTGATGAGCTAGTGGAACAACCTGGAGTCTTTAGTGCTGTCAGTGTTGAGGTTAAGAGATTAAAGCTATTACTTCTAGATGTCCCAGTTTTTAAGGTAAAAGAAACAGTACTGCAGTTCCCTGTTGCTCTGTGGCAAGACATACTGATAAGGCTATGAAGGGTGTTTTTGAGCAGTGTTTCCACCCTTTTGACTGTCTCATAGATCTCCTCTCTGGCTTGGCCTTGGTGTCTTCATGAGTATAATTTTTGGCCCCTGCCATTTCAGCTTCTGGGAGTCTCACCTGTAGCCTGTGCACTCCTGAGGTATTATCGCCCAGTCCATCAATGGCTCTGCTCTGGTTGATAACTCTAAAATAGACAATTTCTCTACCTCTCAACAAATACACACAAAACAGCATGTCCTCTTTCTTTTGCTATCACGGATTACCTTAAGTTCTATGGGTCTCATGTGAGGGAGCTCTGGTGTAAATAATATGAGGCAATAAAGTTCAGGAACAGCATCCAGCTTCAAGGGATGAATCTGAAGGGAATGAGGAGAGATCTGAGTGCCTGGGGAGCAGGTCTGGGATCACCCAGCACCCATGACTGGGCCAAAACAGGGAGCCGACATCCAAGAGACACAGAAAGAAGAATGACTAAGCCACGTGCCTTTCTTCCTACTGATGCTGCAGTCAAAGTTAGGAAAACTTTATGCCAATTCTATGAAAATGTTCAGGGTTCTGTTTCTGGCATTTCACTCAAAGGACGTGTTTCCAAATGTCACTTGCTGATTGGGAATATAGGGCAGAAGCAGAGACAGCAGGGATGCCAGAATCTGTCATCCTGGAGTCCCAGGGGCTCTGAGGCCAGCAGAGCACTGTGCGACCACTGCAGGCAGCAGACGGAGCTGAGCGCTCACACCTGCACCTGTTGCCCCCATGTTGCCGATTTCTGAGAGTCCCGGTCTGCCAGCAGCTTGGGTCTATGACACTTTGAAGTTGACAGTAATTTGTAAGGTGCACACTAATGATCTGTAGCTTGCTCACAATGGCTGGGCCCATGGGCATCCTCCAAAATTATTCTTTACTGCCAATGAAACCACTATTCTGGAGTACAGGTATGAGTGGCCGTTCCTGGTACTCGGCCCAGAGCTCTTCAGAATTCTTTTAACCGTCTGGGCGCTCCTCTCCTGACTTGTGCTTTGACAAGCCTACACTTAAGATTGTCTTCAGAGGCCTCCCTGGGACCACTTGAGCCACGTTGACCACAAGTACAAAGAGCTGCAAGTGCCTGGACCTTAGGTTCCTCTAGGGCAGCCCTCACCCAGTGGCAGGCTGGAATAGGAGCAGAAAAGCCCACCTTTCTTGCCTATAGTTGGGACAAACTGTGGGGCAAAATGTAGACTTCAGGAATTTGAAGCCACCCTCTGGGATGTTGCCTGCAGTGGCAGCCTTATTTGGCTGCTTCTGCTTATTCCTATTTCCTCCATTCCCTTCTTGGATTCTCCTGGGAGAAAGTACTAAGTCACCTGCACTTGTATTCTTGTTTCAGAGTCTGTGTAAGATAAGGGGCCACACTGAGCATGCCAACAGCTGCTGTGGTGCAGAACCTCCTGTCCCTCTCCTTCATGGCCTGGGTCTCAGAATTTGGCTCTGACCTTGAAAATTCCATAGTGTCCATAATCCTCCTGGGACTGCAGGCCCCTTAGGATCCTGCTGGTATGACTGAACTGAAATATTCTTTATTACTTGTGCCAGCTTCCCTTCCTAGAATTAAAATCTTCCTCTCAATTCCACTATTGCTTAGGACAGAGGTCCTCAAACTTTTTAAACAAGGGGCCAGTTCACTGTCCCTCAGACATTCCACACATGCGCACTGCGGGCCCGGGACGAGTCGGCTGCTAAGCAGGACAGGCAGCGGCGGCAAAAACACCCGGCGGGCTGGATAAATGTTTTCGGCGGGCCGCATGTGGCCTGCGGGCCGCAGTTTGAGGACCCCTGGCTTAGGAAAATTCTTCCATGGATGGGCAGAGTTCAGAAGAATCCTTTTGCTCCCTGGCTGGTCCCCACACATTTCACCTCGGCTGGGACCGGCCTCTTGGTTTGGACTTACTGGTGCTGATGTCCAGGATCCTGCTTGAGTTGCTAAGATCGTGGACACACTGCATGGTGGCCACTGCTGGGCCAGCCTCAGAGGCTAGCTCTATATGCTTGGTACTCCCACCCTGCCCACTTGGCATACTCTGCAAGGTGGGTGGTGGAAATCCAAACATGGCCTCTAATTAGCAAACTTTGAGGACAGCGGCTATAGCCACCTAACTGTTAAATCTCTAGCTCTAGCATTTATTGCAGAGCCAGACTTAGTAAATATGTGTTGAATGAATGAGTAAATGAGTATTTGCCTAAGTTATTGTATAAGAGTCTATTAACACTTGTATTTCTTTCTTGGCATGTCCAAAATTCTGCTGCTGATCTTAAACACAATTTAGAATGTGCCCAGCAGCGTGGATGAAGTGGTTTTGGCAGAGAGTACTACAAAACTGATGTACCTATACGTACACACGTGCCGTCCTCAAGGCAGCACCATGAGGACAATGGGCTCCGGTCAGCCAAACCTTAGATCCTATCCCAGTTCTGTCACTTATTAATAACAAGCACTAATATTTACATTGTGTCACTATGTACCTGGGAGTGTCCTGAGCACCTTGCTTAAAAATAATTCATTGTTTAACCCTCAGTACAACGCAAGAGGTAGGTAATATCATTGTCATCACCATTTCAGAGATAAGGCTATCGAGGCTAATTGGCTCCACAGGTGGTTGCAGAATGGAGATTTGAACCGGGAAGTCTGACACCAGAGGATATGTGTTTAATCTCTGCAATGCCTACTGTGTGAGGATTAAATGGGATAACCAAGTGAAGGCTTTACAAGGAGGTGTCCACTGTAGGAGTTCAATAACTCAGGCAAAAAAGCAGAGCACCTGCCTCCCTTTTTTTCTCTAAGGCTGTCTTCATTTAAAATTTTTTCAATTATTCTTTTATTTAAAAAATTCAAATATCTAATTGTTTTCAAAAGTAAAAAGATTAATATAGTGAACCCCCATGTACTCTTCACTCAGCTTCAACAAATATCAACTCCCAGACACTCTAGTTTTATCTACACCTCTTTCTACATTATTTTGAAATAAATCTCCAGCATCATATTATTTATCCATAAATGTTTTAGGGTATATCTCTAAAAGATAAGTAATCTTTAAAAACATAATCAAAATACCAGTGTTACATCTAAAAATAATGAAAAATAGTTCCTTAATATCATTGACTATCCTAGCAAGGTTCACATTTCCCAATTGTTTGTCATACACATTTCCTCCTACGAGTTTGTATGATTTAGGATTATAAATAAGGTCCATAAATTGCAATAGGTTGCTATGTCTTTTATGTTTCTTTTAATGTGTAGCTCTTTTCCACAGTTTTTCTTCTAGTAATTTAATTAGGAAAGTGCTGGGTTGTTTGCCTTGTAGGTTTCCCGGGAAACTCTTCCCAGATGTGGGTGATTGCATCTCCACGGTGATGTTTACCTTGTTCCTCTGTCTCCTGTTTTTCCTATGTATTGATAGATCAAGAAGCACAGTCAAATTCAGGTTTTATTTTTGTTGTTGCTATTGTTTTGTGAGCCAAGACTGCTTTATAGATGGCACTGTCTACTTCCCTCAGGAGGTACACACTTTCTGATATTTCTCTCTTCAGTATATTGGCAGGCATTGATAACTATGCCTAGATCCATTAATTCATTAGGGGTTAGAAATGGTGCTACTCTATTCCTACTCTACCTCATTTATTATACACAAGACTTCAATGTAGAGAAACTCCTCTAATTAATAATTTGGTTATCCTGAGTCATAGTTCACTTAAGGAAGGCAGAGCAAATGCTAGATTTCAAATAATGTATTGGTTCCCAATCAACTCATGGAATCAAACAAGTGTTTTTTCCTCCACTTTTTAAAAATGAAACACTTGAAATGTGTAGAAAAGTTGACAGATATGATCCTTACCTAAAGGCATGAGTTGTTAAAATGGTGCCACAATTACTTTCTCTTTTTCTATATATATTTGTAAAAACTCCTGAAAGTAAGTTACAAACAGCATGACAGTTCATCCTAAATATTTCAACATATATTTCTTTTTAAAAAAATATATTTTATTGATTTTTTTTTCAGAGAGGAAGGGAGAGGGATAGAGAGCTAGAAACATCGATGAGAGAGAAACATTGATCAGCTGCCTCCTGCATACCCCCCACTGGGGATGTACCCACAACCAAGGTACATGCCCTTGACTGGAATCGAACCTGGGACTCTTGAGTCCGCAGGCCGACACTATCCTCTGAGCCAAATGGGTCAGGGCTCAACATATATTTCTTAAGAACAAGAACACTTTCCTATATAACCACAATACTATTATCATGAGAAAGTGTTTAACATAAATATAGCATGTAATAATTCATATTCAAATTGCCTGCCAAAAGAATTGTTTTAAAACTAATATTAAAACATCCAGGAACCTATGTAAGATTAGGCATAATATTTCTTTTTTTCTTTTTTTAAAATATATTTTATTGATTTTTTTTTTACAAAGAGAAAAGGAGAGGGATAGAGAGTTAGAAACATCGATCAGCTGCCTCCTGCACACCTCCTACTGGGAATGTGCCTGCAACCAAGGTACATGCCCTTGACCGGAATCGAACCTGGACCCTTCAGTCTGCAGGCCAATGCTCTATCCACTGAGCCAAACCGGTTAGGACTAGGCATAATGCTTCATCATGTTTCTTTAGCCTGTTTTGTTCTTTTGGTTATTGCCTCTTGTTGGGATAGGAAGCAAAGTTTACCTGACCCAGAGTCATTATCCTGCATTAAGCTGCCTGAGGGGTCATGCACGTATATTACATAGGTGATGCTGTTTACTTCTCATTACAACACATAGCAACACCCAACGCTGGTGATGGAAAGCTTGGTTCTTTGGGTAAGTTGAAGTTTGCCAGATTTCATACTAGCAAAGGGAATTTTTTCCTTTCGCAACTAATAAGTACTGTATGGGGTAGTATTTTGAGATTGTTTAGAATTTCTATGCTCCCCAAAGGTATTAGCATCTACTTCTGACCTGGCCTGAGTCAATTATTACAATGGTGGCTGCAAAATGGTGATTTTTCTAATGTTCTATCTTCTGTGAAGATGAGCCTTTGCTACTCCCACATTTATTCTGAGTAACACCGTGGACCTGTGGACTCAGATTGTTTTCTGATTCTGCAATCCATATCATCATTATTGTTTTTATGTACAAATTGTTCCAAATTTGGCCTATCTGAGCTCCTTCAAGATGGCTCCTCCCTCCCTCTTCTTAAAAAATATATCCTCATTGGTCTTTGAGCACTTATTTGCTTCCTGGCCCAACTCAATATTCTGGCTCACCTTGTTCTTCAGTCTTCAAGTCAGCAGCTTCTTCAAGGAACCCTGGTCCTTTTCTGTGGAAAATGGTTTTTTAGAAACTGTGATCTGGGTGCCAGGTGTGCTTACTGCTACTGAGATGTCATTACTTCAGGCCCTTTCAGTGGGAAAGGTGAGGAGATATTATTTTTTCTTTTTGTTAAATCAGGAGCTCAAGCTCAGCAATCACAGGGTTCCTCAGCGTCCCCTACTTCATATTTCTACCTTCGTCTACAACAAGAACGTTGGTTCTCAACGATATTAACAAACTTATTCCTTCTCTCTATTCCATGATAGTCACACAAATTTTCAGAATTATTACATCAATATCTTTCCCAACAAAATGCCTATTGTAAAGTTCAAAATTTCTTCATAATATTTTGTTTTTTGGTTCTCAGACTAGCTCCCACTAAAATAGGGTTTCTCAACCTGAATAATATTGACATTTTGCATTGATAGTTCTTTGTTGTGGCTGCCCCGTGTTTTGTTGGCCATTTAGCACCATGCCTGGCCTCTAGATGTTGGATTCCAGTGCTCCCTCCCTAACCCCCAGTGGTGACAGTCAAAATGCCTATAGACATAATGAAATGTTGACATAATGAAATGTTCCCTGGGGGCAAAATCACCCTCTGTTGAAAACCACTTCACAAAGAGGTACATACAGCCTGGGTACTGTTTTCAAAAGCTATTTAAATGATTTTATCAATTTAATATTGATTTTTTTCTATTTGCTTTTAATCTGATAATTTGTTTTTCTTTTATCATTTTTAAATTAAATTTTATTTTCTAAATAAAACATCTGCATGTTCCAACTTATAAAAACGTATTGAAAAGATATATTCAATAAAGTCTCCTTTCCATCCCTATTCTTGCCACTGTGTTCCTACCCAACGTCTATAGGTAACTATTTTCATTAATTTCTGGTTTATCTTTCTTACACACAATGTACCACACTATGCTTTCTCTTTGGACTTTGAATCTCCACTTAAGCATATATCTTGGATATCACTCCAAAACAATTCAGAGAGCTCTTCCTCACATTTTTCCAGCTGCTTAGTACTCCATTGTGGTGCTATTTCCTCGTTTATTCCATTGTTTCTTAGAGATGGGTATTTAGGTTGTTCATAGTGTTTTGATAATACAAATAATTCCATAATGAATTACCTTGTGCATGTTTTGTTTTGGGCTTGTGAGGATGTCTCTGAGGTAATAGAAGTGTGGTTTCAAAGGGTAATGCATGTGTTGTTTAGTTAGATATTGTCAAATTCTCCTCCATGGGGTTTGTACCATTTTGCATTTCCACTAGAAAGATGTGAGATAATGTGTTGTCAAGTTTTGAAATTTGTTCCAATCTGATTAGTGAGAAAGTATCTCAGTATAAAGTTAGTGTTGACTTGTATTTCTTTTATTATGAGTAAAGTTAAACATTTTTGTGTTTGTTTAGACCTTGTGTGTGATTGTGTGTGTGTGTGTGTGTGTGTGTGTGTGTATGTGTGAATTTTCTGAATCTTTTGCTCATTCCTATTAGTCTTTTGGTTATTTCTTTCCTGACATTTTTATAAATATTAATATATTATATTTTTTGTCTGTTATACGTTTCAAATATTTTCTCTCAATCTGTCATTTTTCTTTTATACTTATGACTCTTTTTCTTTGCCATTCAAGTTTTTAAATATTTAGATTTGCTTTTCAATTTTTTTTCATGTCTAGATTTGAATGATAATTATAAGGTTTTCCCCACACCAGATTATAAAGACATTCACCCATGTTTTCTGCTACTGCTTGAATTATTTTATGTTTACATCTCTAATATATTTGTTTTTTTCTGAATCTAACTATCTTTTTTCAAATAGGGTCAAAGTTTTCATCATTTAATAAGGAGTCTTTCTATACCTGATTGACTTATAACCTCACCTTTATCATATATTTGGGTCTATTTTCTGTTCTATTTCATGATCTGTCTCTATTCATATTAGGGTACCTCCATTTCTTGATTATAGAAGCTTTATAGTGCACATTAAATCTGGTATGACTAGTCCCCATCCCACATTCTTCTTTTTTTCTTCTTCTTCAGGGTTTTCTTAGCTATTCTTGCATTTTTTTAGAAAAAATATGAATTTTAGAACCCGCTTGACTAAATTTAGCAACAGTTATTGATATTTTTATTGGGATTGCATTACATTTACATATTCACTTGAGAACTTATTAATATCACTTGAGAACTTATTAATATCTTTGCAATATTGAATCATTCTATTTTTTGAAATCTACTTTAGTCTCTTTCAGGAGTAATTTAAAACTTTAAAAATTTTATTATGTAGGTTTTACATATTGCTTGCTAAATTTATTCCTAATTATTTTACATTTTTTGTGGCTCCTGCAAAAGCATTACATTTTCTAATTGGTAATGGTTTTTATTTTGAAGGCCATTGAGTTTTATATGTTAATTTTGTATACTGATATCTTATGGAATTATTTTAATGTTTCATTTTATCACTGAGTGGCTACGGTTTTCCAGGGATTCCATCATGTCATCTACAGATAGATCGTTAATAATAATTAATATAATAATAAATAATAATATTTTCTTTTCCAATTTTTATGTCATGTCTATCTGGGATCCTCCTCTAACCTTTTGTACTTTCCAATGCTGTTCTTGCTGTTAATGTAACTCAGGTCATCTTTGTCTTTTCTCTTTCAATAAGGCACTGGAATGAACACAGGGATGATACACTGCAGGCTCTACAGTCCCATAGGCATGATCCCAGTGACGGCATTACAGAAAACAAGGAATGTGCCATTATGTCCCCAGTGGAAGTTGTCATCTCCACCTCTAAATCAGGTCTCCCACTGCATTTCTAGGTATTGCCTGGGTGTTCCAAAACCTTGGTTTTTGCTCTGACTTTTATTTTTCCTTCCACCTTTACATCAACTCATCTGCCAATCCATGCGATTTCACTTCAGCAATTTTTTTTTCATTTTCCTATATTCAATGTCTGGTCTACCTGTGGGTACAAAGGTCCAGACCCATTGCTTCAACTGAAGGGTCATTCCAGGTTCAGAAGCTCATCTGGGTTGGCTCCGTTCTCTGCTGCAACTGCATTTCAGTTTAAATTCTCTCTCTGCCCGGTCTTAACATTCTCACAGCCTAAAAGATGTTTCTGAGAGCACTCCTCAATAAACTTCCTTCATAATCTCGGAGTCTCAATATATTTCTTGGGGAATTCCATCTATGATGTCTCCTTTCCATGCCCACTGCTACACCCAGGTGTATACCCTCATTATTTCTTGCTTGGAATATTGTGAATGCCTTATAACTGGCTCCTCTTCTCACTGGCTCCCCATCTATACTCAATCAATACACCTATAGACAAATTATTTATCCCAAAGCATAGCTCAAATCATGCTGTTTTCCTGCTGAAAAACCTTGGTGCTCCCTAATCCATCTTATTATCCTTATTGTGACCTTCAAGACCTTTCCTAATTTAGTCTCCACTGTTTTTATCTATCACCCTCTACTCCAGTTTGTACTCCAGAGCTCCATTTAAACTTAACTACATGCTTTCCCCCAGATCTACTACAAACATTTCTCCTTCCTGTTTTGTCTTAATTTTCTCTCTTCTATTGTATCTTCTTTATCAAATCCTAACCATATTTCAAAGTACATTTCAAAACACATTCTCCATGAAGATTTCCCTTTTACCTCAATCAAATGTCATCTCTTCTTCACTAGTCATCCGAATGAAATCTGTACTTTTCCTTACGATGTACTTGATTACATTTACTTGTATATTTATTTTACCTTTTTATCTCCCCTCCCCATTTTGCCACCTGCACTGATAGAATATAATGTTCAGAGCAAGGTTTTACCTAAATTATCTTTATAGCGCTTGAAGCAACAATTTCAATCCTTAATACTAAAATTTAACAAATTATTAATAAATTCGATGAAATGTGAGCTGTCAATTTTTTTTATCCAGGGAAATGTAATATTTTAATGAGATAAAACTGTTTATTCAAAAACAACTTAAAGACATAGATATGACAACACTATCATATTCTTTACTGAGGTCATCAGTCAGTATAAATTGTAATTTTTCACAAAGTTGCAGTCAATCATATTTATCAAACTTTCAAATTATATATGTCATCTGGAGGAGTACTTCTCAAACTGGAGTTTGCATTAGGACCTTTGGAGGTCACATTCAAATACAGATTCTAATTTATTCATCTCTGGTAGGGCCTGAGATTCTGCAGTTCCAAGAATCTCCCAGGTTACCCATTGTTAGTCGATGTTGCTAGTCCATGGACTACACTTTGAGTAGCAGAACCTAGAACAGTGGTCATTATCATAGCCTTTTAAAGACAATATTGTTATATTCAATGTAGAAAAATTGCTGTTGAAATTTAGTTTTGGATCATAGCAGGTCTGATAGTGAGACTTGTTGGTGAAATAAACCTTCTTCCTCTTTTTTTGTGGTAATTCATTGTTGCTTCAGCTACCATTGTCTCGACTAAACAGTGGGTGCATAGCCCTGACCTTTGCCAGGGCTCAAGGGTCACCAGCATTCCAGGCTCCTTGTCCATATCTCTTTGCTAGTGAAGACAATAGGCGGTTTCCCACATCTCCCCCTTTTCTTTTCCTTAAAAATCTTGAAATGTGAATGCCGCCTAAAAGGGTTCGAGTGCTTTTAAGACTCTTTATTCCGCATCTGCAGACTAGAAATAAACATATGAGAACAAAAATGACACAAGCAATAGTGGTTATGCTGAGAGGCAAATGTCATGTCCTTTTTAAATTGCCGCCAGGTATCCAAGGAATCAGCCTGTAGTAAGTTTCTTTCTGGGCCAACAGTTTTTTGAGTCCTCTTTCCAATGTCCAACAGTTTTTATGTGTACATGCTAGCAATGATTCTAGTTTTGGATGGTGGACAAATGATGGCAATGCAGGTCCGACCTTCTGTGGCTAGGTCCTGGGCAACCTGCAGTGACACACAGCTGCTGACTGTCAGTATGGCAAGGCATCTTCACCACTTCATCTCTGGACTGTTTCTCCTCTTGTCTTTGTGGCTGGAGCAATCTGGTCAGTTCCTCTCTGGGATTCATTGTTGCAGGAATCCACTCGGGCTTGGAGGAGTTTTCTGGAAATCTACAAACATATTCTCCACCAAAGGTTAATAAAAGAATCTTTTCTATAAACTAGACTTGGGATTCTTTCTTTTCATTGTACCCAAACCATTTTCCTTTGGCTTATTTTGACACCATGTGTGTTTTCATGGGTGTCTTGTCTTCAGCATTATACATGAAAAAATAATTTTTAAAGTAAAACATTTTCTTGATGTAATTTACTCACAGGAGATTATTCCACTATCCCCTTTCTTTTTTTGACTTAAATAATATTAAGAGGCTTTTGGAAATTTTACAATGCAGTCTTGATAACTTTTTAATTTTCTGTACAGAAATATAACTGCTTTGGATTAAGCAGTTTTTGAGCTATGAGATAAACCATTAGTAAAAAATCAGTTAATGCTTCAGAAACAGTTTCCTGCCCAGTACAACTAAATTTCGTGAATATATATTTACTTTAATTAGCCAATTTAAATCAATCTGAATTAAGGTTTATTTTTTTAACTTTACTTGTCCTAGGTTATGGACAGTAAATGACATTAATTAAACTTCTGCTATTAGTCTTTGAGTAACTTTACATTAGCTTTGTTTAGGGAAGCAAAAATACAAATTACTTACTTTTCTTCTCAAGGCCTAATATATTGATTTTTTAATTGCAGTTAGACATTTGAAGGAAACCTTTTTTATTTCCTTCCAGAGTAATATTTAAGCCACACTTAGAGAGTTTCTCTCGAAACACACTTTTCTTTCTTTTTTTACACCAACAAATGTAACAAACATGGTTGCTTTTTAAGATTTTAACAAATACTGCCGCAAAGCCATATATTTCAAGTGATTTTATGTTTATGGTGACTGTAATTATTGTCAGATTTAGTATTGTAACAACAATTTTTAGTTTACCCTGTAAATATTAGCAGAAGAGATTTCCAAATTTTAAAATTTCTTTTTTTTATTAAGCTTAGAATTATATTTTTAAAGAGTATCCCCTTTTGCTTATTTGCATATACAGAGGGATCATGGATAGTCCCAGTAACTTTCAGAGGGATTTATTAGAATTTAATTGTTTATAAAAATTTGGCTTTTCATTTAGCTGAAATTATATGAAACCTTGATTATAATTTAAAAAGCTAATTTATAAAGTAATTAAAGTAGGTATCTTTATTAAAAAGGCAAAGCAAGTAAATTTAGTAAACTTGTACGTCTGATTCACAAGGCACAAACGCTGCCTCACCTCCAGCCTATTTAAAATGCAGGCGGCTAGAGGCTTTTTGTCTTTTAAATTTCCGCTGCTGAAAAATTTAGCTGTATTTAAGAAATATATTGTTACTTTATTTTGCCCTTCTTAGAAGCCAAAACCTTCATAACATTTAAAATATATGTATATAAGTAAAATATAGTTGTTAATTTTTATTTGATAAAGCTTTTCATGCAATTTCAAGTATATTAAATTGGTTTAATTAAAAAAATATTTCCTTTAAGAAGAGAGAGCAAATTCTTTGAATCATTTCAGGGCCCATGAAATGCTCCAAAGTTATCCCTGGGTTAAAGCCTTGAAATTTAACTTGGAAAGACCATCAAATATATAAAAAATAAATTTCTATACTTTAGGCATTTAGTTACCACAACTACATAATTTCTCCCAACTTAATTTGAACCTTGAACTTTTAGAGCTGGCAAGTCAAATATTTAGCATTTCTTAGATTAAGCTGCTAGAGTTCGGTAGCCATACCAATGCAAATTAGTTACATTCTTTTTTCTGGAAATATGACCAGCCTCAAGGAGGGGAAGCCAGGAAGCAAGCTTGTGTTTAGAAGTTGCTACTGGCAGGAAACTTATGTTTTGGGCTGGCGAGGGCCTAGCCACTTGATTTTAAAATGACCATATTTTTTCTGCTGGGGGAAGGGCGACTAGCCCCTTCCTCCATTAGAGGGGCACAGCGAGTTTTCCTCCCGGGCTATTGGACCTTTATAATTAATATATTATTTATCTATGTTTCAACAATTTGAGATTCTAGAGTCAATTATAATTATTTTAAGGCATTTTCTTTGGCAAATTTTTGTAACAGACAATTTACTGATTTTCTTGGCGTCTTTAGTGTTAACTTTTGAATGCAGTCCATGATTATTTAAATAAACTACTCTTTATTATGGAAATACCAATCTTGTTGCTAGAACCTTGCCCATATTTTTCCCTGCGTCAAATCCGCCATCTTTCTGAGGAAAAAACCAGTCTTAGGTTTTATTCTGTAGCATTCATAAAGAGATTAAGTTTAGCTCAAAACTATCTAATATCCGAAATCGGATGGTGTGCGCACATTTTTAAAGCTAACTTCTCTCTTTACACAGAAATGCCAGACACATTTCTAATTTTTGTAAAACTTTTCATGGTGAGAAGGAGACTTTTCCTAGCACACTTGGGAGGGGGACAGGATCACGTGTCTCCCTTCCCCACCTCCTGCTTGCTTTTCATAAGTTATTTGAGCATTCAGCCCAGTTTGTGTGGGCTTGCTCCTGACATTTCTCCAAAAATTCTCCCTTCCATAGTAAATAATCTCCTCCATGCAGAGTTGCACGGGCCAGAGAATACCAATCACAAGGAGCTAAGAATGCTTCAGAAACGTTATTCATAATTTCTCCTGTAATCCTTCTCGGATAGCTCTTTTCACAGGTGATTCTATTAATGGTGAATTAAACATTTCAGGATTAGGACATGGAGGTGGAGGGGGCCATGAAGGCCATTCCTCTAATTTTTCTTTTTACTCCTCTTTAGGAGCGGAGGGTGCAAGGGGAGGAGATTTATCCTCCTTAGCCTCTCTAAAAGGCTCTAGCAAATGAAATACTGTGTTCCACAAGGAGAAACAGTTTTTTCCCTGCTGCTGAGCTTTTTTCAAATTTTGACCAACTTTTTCCCAAACATTCAAGATCTAATGTACCTTCTTCAGGAAACCAAGGGTTATGTTCTATAACATCAAGCAAAAACTGTAAGAGAATACCTTCTGAAACTTTAATTCCTTAAGCATGCAAACCAAAAGTCTACAATAAAGTTTCTTACTTTTTAACCGAATTTTGCCCCATTAGCCTGGCTAAAAAAAGAGACGTTCCCACCCTACTTACAGATCGAGATTTCTGCAGCTGACCATGGGCTTTGCTTTTCGTGCGGTGAATATCCCCCACCTATCTGGTGTCCCCACCTGTCTGGTGAAATCGTCTTCATTTTTTTTCCCCACTCTAGGTAGTATTTTCTCCTCCAGAGTTCCGTCGAGGCGCCAGATGTGAATGATCCCCATCCCGTGTGGTTCAGGGTTCGGGCTCTGGAAGAGGGGCCGCATTCAAATGCAAGAGATGAGACAAGAAATAATAATTTGGAAATTGGAGGGCCTATCTGGTGGGGAAGTTGCTTCAGCTACCATTGTCTCGACTAAACAGAGGGTGCATAGGCCTGACCTTTGCCAGGGCTCAAGGGTCACCAGCATTCAGGGCTCCTTGTCCACACCTCTCTGCTAGTGAAGACAACAGGCATTTTCCCACACTGACTGTACATTTTTTTCTCTCCTGTTCTTATCCTGCAATTGAGGGCATATGGGTTTTTATTTTTTCATTCTGTTATTCAGGCTGTTTCACCCTTATCAAGATATAGCTTTTCTTTTTCTGTGCACTTTGTTTATTTTCTATGTACTCATTTTATCCACTGACACCTCTTTTTCCGCCAAGTGAGAATAGTGATATTTTCCAAAGTCCCTCTTGATTGATATTTGATATTACTCTACAATTAAAGACAATAAAAGCAGGACACTAATTAAAAATAAGCTTTTGTTGTTAAGAATAATACTTACGTAGGCAATCTGTAGAGAGAAAGAAATAAAAAATTGAATGGGATATCAAAATACATTTTTAAATTTTATCTATCTACTTATGTTCTACTTCTCAGAATCAGCTACCTATAAATAGTATTGTACTAGAAATGTTAATTTCTCCTGGTTAGGGACAGTGAAAGAGTTTTCAACAAGCAGAGTGTGGTGTGGTTGGATAGAACAGTATAGGTTGTATTTATATAGAATCTTTTTTGAAAGAACTTTGAGTGCTTCATAAGTATTGCCTCATGAATCCTTCCATTATCCTTAGGAGATGAATGGAGTTATTGTTCCCATTTAACTAATAAAAAATTAGAAAAGAAGGAGATTGAGCTTCATATTCACCTGTGACCATACAAATATGAACTACATAGACTTGATTATTGATGCTAAACCTATACTTGTATAAATGATATATCTGTTCTGATTTTAGGCTATTGTCATTTTTCTTTGCCTTTGCATTAGACCTTTTAAAAAGTATCACACAGAAACTTATGAACATTTTGTGTTATGAGATATCATCTTTAAACTTCTGCTGCTGTAATAATTCTATGGTAACAGGGCTTTGTTTTACCCCATTTATCTAGAGGTTACATTTCAGTTGTCTTAGCCACAATCCCAGGTTTGAATTAAGGCTGCCCTAGGTGGAGAATTGCTGTCACCAAGCCCATGAACCCTGCTCTGTAGAAGACAGAACTAGTTCAATCACCAAACAATATGTGAAGAGTAAAACAAAGGGTAACAAGACACCTGTCCACTGATGTCAGTAAGAAATGACAACTGAAACAGGAGGGAGAGTTTCTAAAACACAGTTTGCTATGGATGATGAGATTATGTAGGAGATTTTGAATAGTCGCAGGGAAAAAAGCTGTTTAAATAACAATAGCCTAGTTACTGAAACTTGTTTATAATCCCTTTTTACAGTAATTTGGGAGTGTTCTGGGCCTTATATATCACTGAGAAAGGAACAAAATGGCAGCGGTAAATATGCAAGGTTAATTTGATGTGTTGATAGATCTTAATGAGATTCAATTAGAATTAAGTTATATTTTGTATCTCTATAAGACCTTTGTAATTCTATTTTAAAGATTAATATCACAGATGACTAAGAAAGAGAAGTCCCTGAAGTAATATATATCAGAAAATTGAGTCATTCTTCCCCCCAAATAAGAATGAGTTGTCTTTTGTCCAATATAAGTCCGGAGCCTTAGCCAATCAGTGAGTTATGTGCTGGGCCTATGACAGTTGTCAGAAGGTCTTGACATTGCTGCTAACGATCTGCTAACAGGAGCACCTGGCAATGGCCACAGAGGTGAATGTTATCAGAGGAGAAGGTATGGGGGCCTTGCTGAGCTAGTGCAAGACTGTCAGAGAACAATAGGAATGGTGCCAGCCAGACTTCCCCCATTAATTGACCCTTGGATAGTTCCAGGCTCTAGGTTTTATGGACTCTAGTTGGCATGGAATAAAGATGAACGGGGGTTCAGTTTGCTTATCTCCTTATATCCATACATAAATATATTCCAAGGAGGAAACCTAATTGTACCTGAGTCTTTCAGATCACAGAATATTTTGGACCGGTGTTCATCATATCATTTGTCATTATACCAAATAATTGTTGGCTCTCAGAGTACTTGAAAAACATGTTTTGGAGATTCTGTGTAACATTCTGGGTGGGGTGGTTTCTAAAAGGCTCAATCTTAAAAACAAAACAGAGCTGTAAGACCAGTGATTAGTACTGATGCAACAGCTTCACAGCTATGCTGACTGTGCATGGTGTTGGGGACGCTCTGAAAACCCAGGCTGGGCTGACATGTCTTTCACCGTAAGTTGACAGAGGAAGGCTAAAGAGTGTATGGTAGACATTTTTCATCTTTATCCTAATAAACTCAGTTCCTGCAAAAGTACTTTGATAATGAGAATTTACTTATATGTGTTTCTCTTTTTAAAAATTATAACTATTTCTTACATATAACGATAAATATAAAGTGAGAATAAATGATAGCAATAAAATGTATACCCCTGTGTTTACCAACCACCTAGTTTAAGAAAAAAACCATTTCTAATCTTCGTGAAAGTCCCTATAATTATTTCTCATTCTCCATCCCTGTAAAGGTAACCAGTATCTTGACTTTTTATTTATTATTCTCATTTTTCCTTATTTTTTACAGTTTCTAAATATATATAAATATGTCACATGTTAATACAAATACATGTAGTGTATATATTTACTATATGCAAATAAATACAGTAAAATTATAAGCAAAAGTATATATATGTATCTCCCTAACAAAATAATGTTAGTTGGATACGTTTTCTAACTTTATATGAAAGGTATAATATTTTATGCCTTCTTCCATGATTTGCTTATTTATTCAGAATTTTATTTGTGAGATTCATTCATGTGCATATAATTCATTGATTTTCTTTGTTACAGAGTAGTCAATTGCATAAATATACCACAAGTCATCTATTTACTCTGCTTTGATTGACAGCCGGTTGTGTCCAGCCTATCAGGAACATTCTTGTATACATCTCCTGGTGTTCCTAGGACAGATTTTCTCTAGGTTATAAAAAGTGGAATTGCTGACTAGTGAATATGCACATCTGCAACTTTCTTACACGATGCCAAATTGTTTCCACAATCAGTGAATCAATCACACGCCCACTATCAGTGGCTGATAGTTCCCATTGCTCCACATCCTCTCCAACCTTTGGGACAGTTAGACTTTCAAATTCTTGCCAATTCAGTGGGTGTGAAATAGTATCTTGTATTGGATTTAGCATTATTTCCCCTTGTTTCTAAAAAGGTTGAACTTCTGATGATATGTTTCTGCTTTGGCTAAAGCATTTTGTATGCCCATTTTACTATTGGGTTGTTGACTTTTCCTGTCTGTTTTTAGGAGTTCTTTATGTATTCTGGACACAAGTCACAAGTGCTTTTTTTTTTTCTTATTATGCATGCATGTTGCAAACACCTTCTCCCAGGTTGTTGTTACCTTTTCAATTTCTTTTGACACAGTCTGTGACTTCTTTAAAATTTGTACCAAAGTAAACAAATATTTTTTGCTTAACATATAACAAGGTAAAACTGGGTGGTAAAGGCCTGGGGAGGGGGGCAGGAGCAGGCTGGAGAGGTCAATGGGGGAAAAAGGGGACATATGTAATACTTATTTCAACAATCAACAATAAAGATTTAAAGGTAGATAGATAGATAGATAGATAGATAGATAAATAAATAAATAAATAAGAGGTAAAACTGGATTAATTATAATGCTCAGAATTTTTATGCAAACATAAGAATCAAAGTTGGTGCAGATACATTTGTGTTTATTATTTTAAAAAGCAAAATGGCAGAGATGTTTCCTGACAAACTCTTCAAAGCAATCTATAGAGACAGTGATATCTGGTCTTAACCAAATGGATTCCTTTATTTATTTATTAAACTGAGTCCTGTCATCATTTTGGGCATATCCAAAAAGTCTGTAAAAAAATAAAATATCAACACATCTCTCTCTGTCCTTCCAGCATCCAATTTCTGGGGAAAGCAGTTTATACTTTGTCTCCCCTTCCTTGTAATCACACACGCCTCTTCTGGGTGATCTGGCTTCCTGGTGTGACTTGCTTGGAAACTGATCCTTCAAAGATTGCAGTGACCTTATAATTTCCAAATTGAAGGGCCTTTTATTTAGAATTGCCAGATTTAGCAAATAAAAATACAGAACTTGCAGTTAAATCTGAATTTCAGATAAACAAATCATAACCTCTTATTATATGTATATCCCTAATGTCCTACTCTATGTCCCAAATATATGCCCTCATCCCTCACCTCTGAACACATTCAGTTGAGCACAGGGTACTATTAATGCTTTAAGAATTTATATTAATAATTCCCCTGTAGTATTTGGAATTCTGGAGTGAAACAAAGATATGGAAATTTTGGTATTTAGTTTGTGTGATACATTTATAGAACAGTGAGCTCTGATCACATTTCTTTCCAATCACATGCTATTCCACCAGTCTCCAGTCCTGAGATCCCCCTCCTTCTGCAGGATTCTCTCAAGGCAGTATGATTGGGAAGCAAGATTCAGGCTATCATACGTTAGAGAGAGAACTTTAGAGAATGTCTCTGACCAAGAGAATCTAACTCTGAAGAAAAAAGAGGTTAGGCTGGGGAGTGGGGGTGAGGAGGGTAGGGAAAACTTGCAATTGGGCCTGGGTCTTATCTCTCTCCCCTCCCCTAATCCTTCATCATACACTTTTACATTATCCCTAACTTCTCCTATCCTCTGCAAAGATATGCAAAAGACAAATACATATAAACCCCAGATACAGAAATTAAAGCAACAATAAAATATATTGGAAGGGTTTCAAATAGGTGAGGAAATATGGTCCAAAGCCTTCCAAAATAAATATACTTTTATTTGATGTGAAGTTTTAGCTGCAGTAATAATTTCAAGAATAAATGATTTGAATTACAGTTTTCAATAACTTGGAAATAAGAGTAGTATACCATAAACAACAGCACTAAAAATAGCCCCATATGACCAAAAAAACAAAACACAAAACAAAACAAAAAAATCAGAATTTCTAAAACCAGGAATCATTCTTTCCTTCAGGGTTCTAACTCTCTAGCCATTGCTGTAGATATTAAAATTCAGTTCTTCATTCAAGATCCACCTCAATAGTCAGTATCTTCTGGAAGCCTTCACCAGTCTCAGCAGTCTCAATCCCTGATTCAGAGTGAGTTTGCATTTCAATTCAGTCCTTACTTTCCGGTGCTGCTTCCTAAGTCCCTGTCCCCTCCTGAATCATCAGCTCTTTAAGGGAAGAGCCGATGCTTTATTTGTAGTTATTTTCCCACTGTTTTTGGCACTGGATAGTGCTTGAAAACTGCTCGCTTAAACCTCGTTTAGCCTTAAAGCAAAGAATAAAGAATTCCTTTTGCTCATGCTTCTTGTAGGACAATGTTAGACAATGTTAGTAATACAAATTGATAATGTATTATATCTCCAAAGTTACGCATTGATAATCTGTAAGTATACATATATTCAACTTTCAGAAAATACTGAAATATTTCAAAGGAGACAGTTGTGTACATGAGAGATAAAAACATTTAAAAAGCAAGGGTCTAAAAAATGCTTGACCTACTAAGCAAGGAAAGGTCATTTTTAAATGATGGCTTTCTCTCTTGTCTGAAATGTCAGAAGACTTTTAATTTGTCTGCAAGGAGAAAGTTTAAGAAACAAGGAGTGTGGCCTTTCCTCCAAAGACTTCAGCTATATATTATCATGGACACAATTTATACATGTGGAAACTGGCGACATTAAGCAACTTGCCTAAAGGGACTCATTGACTAGAGCTGGGAAAAATCTCCCATCTTGTGCTGTAACCCTTGGACTGTGTTGACAGAAGTCAGGCCCTGCACACTGTTTTGTACGTGTAATACTAACATAATGTTAGCAAACAATAAAGCAACATCTGCTGCAGACACGGCCAGAGAAATCAGTTTTTTAAAAGCACAAAATGACCTGGGTGAAAGGAGATAAATCTGAGAAAGATGAGCCCTGTGGTTGCTAACATTTTTTTATTGGAGACTTCCTGAGAAATGAATGTTCATCCCCCAAAAGTAACTTGGGGGAACATCCGAGCCACCACAATGATTCCTGCACAAAACCTTTCTATTCCTTGCTTCTACATGGCCTACTTGTTATCTGATATGGACACAGCTTGACTGAAATGATGAGGGGAGAGAGAAGGAGCTGTGTTTCACACATGGGGAAAAGATGTATTGAAATACATGCTGAAATAAGAAATAAGCCTGGCATCAAGAGAGTGTCTGAAAGAGTATTTCCCCATAATGTTTCTATGCAAAAAGTAAGCATATCATTCAGTGGTTCTCAACCTTCCTAATGCCGCGACACTTTAATACAGTTCCTCAAGTTGTGGTGACCCCAACTATAAAATTATTTTCGTTGCTACTTCATAACTGTAATTTTTCTACTGTTATGAATCGTAATGTAAATATCTGATATGCAGGATGTATTTTCATTGTTCACGACCCACAGGTTGAGAACCGCTGACATTGCTAGAATATTAAATGGCCACCATAGGCTTTTCACAGTTTGGATAAAATATGTAACCAAATCTCCCATCTCAATCTCTTAAGACTCATTATGAAAACAAATATGGAAACTCCTTTTTCATTTAGGGCAGACAACCCAGAAGCACTGATCTAGCCACAAGAATGTGTCCCTATGGACATGACACCTGAGCCCCAGACTGCAGTGCTGCTTTACTTTGTCACACAAGAGCTAGGATTTGCATTTTGCTTCAGATTCCCCACAAGGCTCTATTTTAAAGCTCTTAGGCAAGAGGTAATGTGGGGACAGCATTGTATTCATAAAGATTTCAAAAAATCCCACTGTTTGACCTATTTTGCCACTCATGCCTCATATATTGCAGAAAGTTTGATGCATACAGCAAGTTCATTAACACTTGAGATGTCTTATGTCTGTGCATTTATATGTGTGGGTACATTTATACATATAAACATTTTTTGGTGCAAATGCATACCTTTTCTAAACAACAGAATGAACAATCTGAATATCATCAATTATTTATGCACTTTGATATACACTTATAGTCAGATATCTTAAGAATTTACTTCTCAAATCCAGAATTTGTTAGGCAAAGAGAATTAGGTTTAAAATCCAAGAAAGATAACATCAGTTAATTGTATAAAGTACAATGTGCCAGATTCTACTGGTATCATCACCAACTTGCTAGCCATGAATGAGAAATGTACTTTGGAAACTTTTGTCAATTCTTTAAGGCCACTCATAAATTAGTGTATTAATAGTACTAAGAATGCACCTACTAAAGAGTTAATTTACAATTTAAAGAAAGTTTTCTGGTGGCTGAATAAAACTCAATACAGTGTCATTGTCTGAATCTCATAAGAATCAGATAGTTTTCCAGTGGAATTTAAGGCAATAATAGGGAATGGGTTCTACCCAACCATCTCCTGGTCATTTATTGATTCTTTTATTTGACTCATTTTTTCTCAAGTGCCTTCCTCTGAGCTAGGAACTGTTTTATGTGCTGGTATAGAATGTTGAGTAAGTTAGCCAAGTCCATCTTTTAGGAGCCTATATTTTAGTGCGGGAGATAGAACAATAAACAATTACATAGAAAAGTAGAAGATGATTTCCACTAATAATGAATCATACAAAGAAAACTAAATGGGTCAACTTTTTGTGAGGGGAATCAGGGAAACCTTCTGAGGAAATAATATTTGAGCCGAGCTCTGAATGGTAGATATAAACCAGCTTCCTAAAGGTTCTAGAAGGCAAATATTCCAGGCAGTGGGAATGGTAAGATTTAGGCCTGAGGCAAGGCCTGAGACTGCCAGGCCTGAGTGGTGAGCTAGAAGGGGGGAAGATGGTGACAGCAGAGAGGTGGGTAGGAGTTGGCTTTAGAGCTTATGGTGAGGAATATGGCCTTCTTCAACAATAACAAGCAAAAAACCACTGGAGTGTTTTAAGTAGGCCATGAGCTTGATTTATGTTTTGAAAGATCACCCTGATTATTGGTGGAGAACATAGTTAAGGGACAGAAGTAGAAATGAGAATTTTAGATGAGAGTCTATTAAGGTTTACACTAGAGAGATAACCGTTGTGATGGAGAGAAGGATCAATAGATTAAATGGGTATGTGTTTGGGAGGAGAAGCCTGCAGGATATTGCGTGAAAGGAAAAAGCAGAATCTCAGATGGCTGGAACATCTCAGTGAATGGTAGTTCACGAACATGGTAAATTGGAGAAAGATTGGGGGTGGGTGGAGAAGTTGCAGGTGAAGATGGGCTAGGTGAGAATGCAGAGTTCTGTTGGTTAAGTTACATTTGAGACGTTCGTGAAACATTGAGGTTGAAGTTAGTGATCAGGGAGAGAAAGCAAGGCTGTTTGTTGATTATCTGACCAATACACAGAGCACTGGGAAAAACCAGTGGTCAAAGCTTTGAAAGCCTGAAGTCAGAATTCCTAAAGCAACTTCCTCCTCGGATTTATCTTTAAAACCTTCTCCTTATCTTTAAAATCTTCGCCTTGCCTTTAAAATCCTCTTGATGCTTCAAATGGGATGAGAGCCTGGGGCTATTGACTTCAGGACAATTTGGAAATGTTCGTAGACTCAACTATAACAATACAATTTTAGCACAATATCCCCACCCATCCCCTTCCAGTGCGCCTCCCCTACCAGTCTGGTTTTCTTTAATCCATTCTGAACTACATTCCGGTGACAAATGTGCAAGGAAGAGAGCTGGTTGTACTTGTATTGCTCATTCCACTCATCTTTCCAGGAGAACAGGCTATGTTTATTACAAACCAGTAGAACTTTGGGTGGGAAATACCTCCCTCCCTGTCCCTCTGTTATCAGAATGTAGCCAGACTTAAAGAGGACTGGTTATCTGTTAGTCATTTGGTATTCTAAACCCGTGGGTGTGGACTCCCAACCTGGCTGTGGCTTGCCTGAATTGTAACCAACTTTGTCCCAATTATGTGGCTTAAATGTTGGAGAGATTATGTTTTTTGGCAGTTCAACCAAAAGCCCAGTGCTTAGGCCAGAATATTAATAGCATTATAAATTCATAAAGATCAGACCTGACATTTTCTAAGAGTGTAACAATAAAGTAAATGCTTTAAAATGAAATATAACAAAAAATATAAACTCAAAAATGAGCTTGGTCTTTTAAAGAATCATCAGAGAAACAAGGTTAATCCAAAGCATTAAAATGTTTTCTCCTTTTTTAAAAAGACCTTCAGAAAAAGTTTTGGTTGCATAGATGAACATTCTTTTTTAAAACTGACATTTCTCATTTTTTTTTATCAAAATTTGTTTATCCTTGTGGCGGGAAAAAATTCACAGGCTTTAGGGAATCACAGACCTGGGTCATATCCAGTCTCTGCTACATTCTGGGGTTATGACATTGGAAAGTATTTCTTTGAGCTTTCATGTGCTCTTTTAAAAATTAGGGAAATTATAACAGCCTCTGAAAATGTGCTGGCCTTGAATCCAGCAACTCTACTTCTAGGAATTTAACTGAAGGAAATGATCACAGAAAACCACAAAGACTTATCTATGAAGAATGCTGACTTGGAGCATTGACATACTGAAATTCTTTGAGTAGGTTTATGACGCATCCACATACAGGAATACCAAACAATGAGTAAAGATTATTTCGTAGAAGAAATTTAGTGACATGAAAAGCTGTTTAGAATATAATAAGTGAAAAATTATGAAGTTATGCAGACTGTGATTAATTTTGGGGGGAAAGAGCATATTTATATACTCACTCATAGAAGAAAGACTAGACTTGACCAATAACCACAGTAATGTCAATAGAGGTTGTTTTTGAGTGGCAAGACCCAAAGGAGATTTGGTTTCTTCTTTCTACTCTTCTAGATTTTTCAAACTTCCTTTAATGAACATATACTAATTTTATAATTATTAAAGAAGTAGTAAATGGGAACACTAATATCCACCTTAAAGATTTGTGGTGAGAATTAATTTAGGTGAGATGATTTATAAAATAAACTTAGTTTAGAGCCAGGCATGTGGTTGGTATTTTCAATTATTTTTACCCAATTTAATCACTCATCATAGCTTTGTCTCAAAATGATTTTCAACTTAAAACAAAATATTATGCTTTAACTGGTGAAGATGAAAGATATTGCAAAAGAGGTGTACCTGAAATGCTTTGAGCAATGGGGGAGACACTGAAATCTGCATTTAAACTTAGAGTGACTAACTTCTTTAGAGCATTTATCTGGACATATAAGCTTTGGATTGTTTGTTTAAAAACCTGTCATTACTGTATAGCCACATAGGGCACATAAACAGATGGAACAATATCTGACTCAAAGTGAGCAATTAGTCTGTCATGATAAATGCCCCCTCTTCTTCAGGCTGATAAAAAGTGTCTAGTCAGAGCCTCCTGTGTCATCCAGAAACACTGCATATGAACCCTGCTGCTCTCTCTTAGTAACATTTTTATCCTGCAGAAATGTAGAGGGAAGCTTTAGTGGGAGTGGTTGAAAGACAGCACATATTATTGCTCTCTCTCTTCCTGGGACTGTTTATC
>NW_005871059.1:9958082-10069939 GCF_000147115.1 Myotis lucifugus | reverse complement strand
CTCTCCCCCCCCCCCCCCCCCACACACACACACACACACACACACACTCACACACTGTTTCCTATCTTCCTCTATCCCTTTCTACCTTTCTATCTCCTTTTCCATATGCTGAGTTAAGAGCTCCTCCTCCATTTTTAAAATCTGTTTTAGCATTTACTATAGAATGTTGTAAACATTAGTTTGCTTATCTCGCTTCTGCACTGGAGTTCATTGAGAGATCTGCTACCTTTAATCTCTCAGAGTATTTCTTTCTTCATCTTAGTTTTTCTTTGGCTAAGTGGGAACATAATGCCTCATTTAAAGGTTTGTTGGGGGCATTCCATTGCATAATGGAAGTAGAGTTCCTGGCACATATTAGGCACCCAATAATGGAAGCTATTATAATGATCAATTATATTATTTATTTGTGTTTGTATCCTCAGGGCCTGGCATAGTGCCTGTTGTGTGATGGGGAAGAAATAAATTTCTGCCGAATGAATGAATTAATTTATAAGTTTGCAGACTATGGCTTTAAAATAGAAGAATGATTTTTTTTGTAGTGTTTATAGACTTGAGCAACAATCCCACATGCTTCCCCTTCTCATTCCTTTCCCAAAATAACCTGTCTGGTACATGTCCGTGGGCACTATCTTTCCTTGGGAAAATCAGTGGCTACTATATATGTAGAGGGTCTTTTGACTATGGCTTCACAGAGATAAGCAGCTTTTCCTCCCTTGGTCATCACCACCTTCATCTACCTAGTTTATTGTCCAGGGACCAGTTTTCCTTAGTTTCCTTCACCTCTTACCCTCTCTCTAAATCCAAGAAGTAGCTCAAAGATCTGACCAAGGTGAAATCAACTGTACTGCTGAGTCCAGACTCCATCCTATGAGTTCCAATCTAGTCACCGCTCTTAGTGTTGACAAAACCTGTCAGCTCGTTGTCATTCTACCTCCTATCTTCCCCCTACTTCCTTTGAGGAATTATTTTAAGCCATTTGAGCCACTGTGAGAGTTTAGTGTTTTTTCTAAGTCTTTGAGGAACAGCTGAGAAGGAATGATTCAGGGATGTGAACCATTTCACCATAATATGCCACAGAAACTATCAGTCTGGGTTACGTTTCAGCCTATTAAATTACTACATGCAATTGGGTCACTGTTGTCAGCTACTAAATACTAAGGCACTCAGTAGCAAAATGCCTTCTTATGGCGCAGGTGAGACACAGCAGAAGCCATCCGCTGTTGAAGAATATGCTGACCTTCCCAAGATCTCCTAAATAAACACTCTGCCTTCTCTCTTTGCTGTTCTCTGCCTGGGTGCAGGGCTTTGTCCTTTGGCAGGACCGCTGTCTCCCTGTCTCCATCAGACTTCTTGCCCCTTATCAGTCCTTGCCAACAGGTAGTCAGCTGCGGAGGCTTCCCCTCCTCCAGAAATCGTGTGGTGGGTCCCGGGGCCGAGGGGGAGCAGACCTACAGAAGCCGATTATAAGGTGAGAGCCCTAGAGGTTGATTATCCCACTTGTTTTTAAGCCTTTCCTGAGCCCCAGGCTCACCAACCAAAGGCAACTTCCCCATCAAAACCCCTGACGGTTTCAAGAGGTCTTCCCAGATTGTAAGAACACGACTTAAAAAAAAATTATCTTAACTCTTCTAGAACTTTATGTTGATCGTTCCCTTCTCAGTTATGCATCTAATACTGCCCCTGCTCCCTCTTTTCTTCCTCACGTGTGTAGAAACCTGCACCTTCTCCATTAACTGTGCTGCTCACCATCTCTATGTCCCTGTCGCCTTGGTTCAGGGTACTGTTCTAGTAATAAACTATATATAGTTAAACTGGAAAGACCTCCCTCCCTCCCTCCCTCCCTCCCTCCCTTCCTTCCTTCCTTCCTTCCTTCCTTCCTTCCTTCCTTCCTTCCTTCCTTCCTTCCTTCCTTCCTTCCTCTCTTTCTTGGCAATCAGCGAAGTGCCATGTATAATTATCACTTAGTAAATGCTTTTCTGTTGATAATGAAATGTTCCTTCATAATTATAGACTGTACCTTCCTGTAATCCAGGTACGATAGGTCATGGGGAAACAATTGTGGGGTGTTAAAGTGGATGAAACCTGGAGTCATATCTTTATTATTAACAAACTGAAAACTTGGATACAATTTTAAACAATCCCTTTATAGACACCAAACCAGCTACTATTAAGGGTTGGAAGAAAAAATAATTCCACGATTTTCATCATGGATTGTGGAGTTTGGATAAAGACAAAGAACTTTCTAAAATGCCAAGATTTCTTCAACCTTCAGGGAAATCACTACTCCACAATAAGGTAACACTTACTGATTTTTCTTGCCAGTGAAGACACCAGGTCTTTCTCTGTAAATATGTTTTCTCTTGACATATGAAATATTGAGAAAATCTACAAGTACATTTTTGAGATGATGCCATAATCACTAATTTCACAGGGAAAAGGATGACTGCACTTTTTGTTTTCATTCCTGGTAATAATTCATGGCACTATTGAAGCAGGGCTTGATGTTTTATCCAGACTTACTAGTAGCAGTAGGAGTATAAACATGAGGCACTTTAAATTAGGCGCTAGAAGGGAATCAAGAGTACTTTTGCTTTTTAGGTAAGGAAACAGATCCTTAAAGAGATGACACTCGTTAGATGGCTAACCTATTGCAAACCCAGACCACTGGATCCCAGCCTAGTGACCTTTCCAGTAAATCGTGCTGCCTCTAGGAGCTCTTGGCACTGAAAGTGGGGCAGGACTTATGGGTGTTGCCTATTTTTAGAAAAGTTTTCATAGCGTTTCACTGGTGACTTCCCTTTTTACAGAGCTGTTGTGGACATAATTGGTATGTGCTTGGTGTATATCTAAAGAAATGAGACACTGTAATGAAACTTGAGTCCCAAGTAATGTTGACCCATCACTCACCTAGCCCATAGGTGTCTGTGGGTAAAAAAAATTAAATAGGATGGCAGCAGATGTTTGATATGGGGAAGAAAGGCTGCAGATTGGAGAAAGGTGGAGGAAGGACAGGTTCTGGACTTTCTGCGCCATGTTAGGCCTGGTGATTCCAACAGCTGTCCTCTGGGGTCCTGGCAGAGAGCAGCTGCCTCTCTTGTATTCTCTTCTTCCCATCCCCCTACTCCTCAATAGGGTTCCAGAAGTTCCTGTCTTCAGTCGAGGGGAAGAGATAATACCTCTCTTCCTGAAAGGAAAATTTAAAAGAAAAAGAATATAGTACATAATCTTTTATTGACCAATTTCCTATTTCATGAAGATGGTTGACCGTCTATTAAAAACAAAAATATCCCTAAACCTTTTGTAAACTCTCCCTCTTTGGAGTAAGTCCCACGAGGCCTTGGTGGTGCCCCCGAGGCAGTGTGGCTCCTGAGGCTCCTGGCACATCACCACAGAGTGACTGCGGGAGGCGGTTCCTTGTGCCTCGCAGGTCCTCTCCTTTGTGCCACTTGATGGAGCAATTCATGCTTTCCCTTCCCAAGGGACTAAAATGCACGTCTCTCTTCCAAAATTATGGGAACCTTAATTTGTAATAAAATGACATGAATGAGTTGTGGTAAGTTTTTGGCAGGATCTAGGAAATCATGGTTTCATTTAAGCATGAATCACTAAAACACAGATTTCTTAATGTAATTAACTCAAAGCAGCCCTTATTGTTAGAATTAAGAGATTTCCTCCACAAATCTCTTTGCCTTTCACAGACTTCTAGTATGGAGGTCTGGGGACTACAGCACAGAAAATTGTTTTAACAAATCTTCTGCTTTTCTCTCAAACATAGAATAAAGATGCATTCCTTTTCATTATCTTCCCTAAGATAACTTCTTAGGTTTCCAGAGTATTAATGGACTGATTAAGACATGCATAAATAGCCCTAGCTGGTTTGGCTTAGTGGATAGAGCATCACCCTGTGGACTGAAGAGTCCTGGGTTCGATTCCGGTCAAGGGCACATGCCCGGGTTGCGGGCTCAATCCCCAGTGGGAGGCGTGCAGGCGGCAGCCAGTCAATGATTCTCATCATTGATGTTTCTATCTCTCTCTCCCTCTCCCTTCCTCTCTGAAATCAGTGAAGGTATATTAAAAAAAAAAAAAAAAGACATGCATAAGTAAATGTATCAAAGGTGAAAAAAAGGAAAAGTTAAAGAATGTAATTCCAGTGAGGGAGATTTTTCAGTAACCAGGAGAGGAGCTGAGGGATTGCTATTGTTTGGAGTAGAGGGCACTGGGGTTGGGAATTTTGCTAGGATGGGAACTTAATGTGTACTCTGGTCCTCTTGCTCTAAACAGGACGGCCATTGGGTGCAGATGGGGGGGTGAGCCCAGAGACGGGTTGAGAGTGTGAGGGTGTAATGATACATCATTCAGAGCTTTGCTTTGCTAATGCAATCAATTGTTACACAAAATCGCTTCTAAGTCACATAAGAATAAGTAGCATTTTTTTCAAACAATATTTATTTTTAAACATAGGTAGACTTGACAGTGTTTGAGAAGCTGAAGAAAGGGAAATTGCTCTCCCCTCTGAAAACTTAAAATTTAAAAGATAACATGACTGGCAGCCTGATTAGTAGCTTTTATTTTTCTTTCCCAAAATAAAGGAAATGAAAAGACTTTTCCTTTTTATTCTCAGCCTCCCTGATACTGACTCTTTCTTTCTGTTGCAAGTTAGTGTTTGGAAATGAGGAAAAGTAAGGAGGTGTATGACTGTGCTTTCATTGTAGAGAAAAAGAGGCAGCTGATTAGACAAACAAGGTTGATTGGAGAAGGAGGAAGGGTAAGTTCATAAGTTAAATATTTTTTCTTTTAGGGTAGGATGGATCAATTATAAAAATTCCAGGCTTTCACATGCTAACACAGTCCATGTTTCCTATTAAGAAATATGGTAATAATTATTGGGTTTCATTCCATCTTTCAAGTAGGAACCTATGATCTTCTGAACTTCATATGGAATGCCTTTCAAACTGAGTAATGTCCAAGGAGCAGAGTGAAGCTTCAAGTCACTATTACTCCTATCTACACTAATAAAAGATACACATGCAAATTGGTGTCACTCCACTACGCCCACCAGCCAATCAGAGCAACTATGTTAATTAACCCAACAAAGATGGTGGTTAATTTGCATATGCAGGTGCGGAGCAAAGACTGTAGGCTCTGGCCAGAGTGAAGACTAGAGACTGAAGACTGAAGACTGAAGACTGAAGACTAAAGAAGCTTGGCTTCTCCTCTGCGGCTACAGCGGAGAAGCCAAGCCTCGCTGCGGCTGCAGCGGCAGGACCAAAGGCCTGGGTCCCAGGTGCCGGAGGAAAACTGGTGCCAGCAGCCAGGGGAAGGAAGGCCTATTGTGCGAATCTTCGTGCAATGGGCTTCTAGTATAAAGATAAATGCACAAAGTGGGATTGGTTTCAGAGGATACTTTAAAAACTCATTTTATTTTTCTTTGCTTAGGTTAAACATACACAGGGCACATAATTCAGAAGATGCACAGTGAGAAGTCAGTTTCCCTCTAGCCTTTCACCCCAAAGACCATACTTATTATTTTGTTTTGTTGTTCTGTGGTTAGTCTATTAGTGGCTTCTTTATAAAACACCTTTTTAATCCTCTAATAATATCAGGTCATTATGTTCAAACATTTGCTACCCAGGAAAGTTGTTTGGCCCCTTTTTAGCAAAAAGAGGGGGTGTGACTTCAGATTTTCTTTAGAAAATGGTAGCACCTCATAACAACCCTGAAAGTTAGGTACAGCCAACCCCAATACCCAGATGAGGAAAACTGTGAGTATAGGATATTGTGTGATTTTTTTTCACTCAAACAGGTTGTTACTGGTAGGACCAAGTGTACCACGCTGGTGGTCTGGAACACCCCGGTTTATTCTTTCCACCATGTAGTCGTGCTTGGCCAACACAGAGACTCCTCCCCAGTGGGTGTGCAAATTGGTTTGCCTCTTTTGAAATCATGCTCCAAAATAGCTTGTAAGAAAACTTCACTATTATACTACCAATATGCAGAGTTCCAACAAAATATTAGGTACATGAATAAAGATACACACAGGTCTACAGCCCTTCATAACCTCCTCACATCTCCCTGCCCAATTCTGATGACAAGTTTAATTGTTGCCATGATTCAGAGATACCCTCAGGAAGAGAGGCTGGGCTTGTCTCCTCCATTTGGCCACAGTAAAACAGGATAATAAAACAGACTTTCTGCAAGTGCCAGGCAGTTGTTCATCATCACTGGTCGTTCATATCTGCAAACTTGCCTCCAACCCCAATGCATTCCATTCCTGCCTTGGGGTAGTATTTCTGGCAGCAACAACCATGAGGCATATGAGGTTGTTAGGGGCTCTTTCAGTTTCCAGTTGGGTTTCACTGGTTTGAGAATTCTTATTTCTGCACATCCTGGTCTGGTTATACGTGGCCCAATATTTTTTAGGCCTTCTGAAAATTTGGTCATGATGGACATGCAGCATTTATTTTAGAATCACTTTTTAAATAGTGATCATAATTAGTTTCTGAAGCATTAACAGGAGGACATGTTGTTCCCTGTGTGTGTGTGGTTTTTTTTTACCATGCCATTTTGAGCTGTCATTAATAATTGCTTTGCATTATTTGTATCCTACTACCCTCACTCTCCAAGGATAATAATGTTGGCATTATTTTTAGCCTGTGTACATAGTTCTGAAAATGACCAAAGAAAGAAAGTACTTTTTTAAAGGAGATTGTTTATACACGTGGGCTTATCATCTGTTTTTACAAAGAATTAAGTGTTCTGCTGTTTATCCCTGATCCTGCAACACTGAAACATTCCTTAGAGCTCTAAATGGGCACCTAAAAATCAAAGCCCTCAATTATCAATGTATATAAGATGTCCTTTTCCCCCTTGTTATATTAAAAGCACAGAAACACATCTGACCCAGATTAGTATTTCTTAGAATTAGAATGAATAGGCTTTTAAATTGCTTTGTAACCATATTAAAGTTTGTTGAAAACACTATTAATTTTTTTTTCTTTTCTCAGTCATGTAAGAAAGAAGGTTCTTAAGAGTAATATTCTTCATTTGTGATCTGAAAAGAAAAGTTGTATATAGCATCTCAATTCTCCCCCAAGGAGGAATTTACAAGGTGACAAGAAATTTATCATAGAAACTCAGAACCACAGTGCATTGGTAGTTGAGGCTGAGCAACACTGGAGTCCCTTCTGCAGGCTACCACAGAAGAGGAGTCCTGGGACAGAGGCTGAGCCTGCCTCTACATCAGAGTCAGAGCATTGATTTGTGGTGTGAAAGCTCTGATCTTTACATACAGGGCACATCCTTTTCAAACAGTCTCTGGTAGGATGTTCACATTTGATGTTACGGAGTGAATGTGTCTCCCTAGAATTGATATGTGGAAGCCCTAACCTCCAATGTGATGGTATTGCAAGTGGGGACATTGGAAGGTAATTGCATTTAGAAGAGGTCATAGGGTGGGGCCTCTTATAATGGGATTAGTGCCCTTATAAGAAGAGAAAGAGAAACTAAAGTGCTCTCTCTCTCTCTCTCTCTCTCTCTCTCTCTCATATTTGTCTGCAAGCCAGGAACAAGGCCCTTAGGGGAATCACATCAACTAGCATCTTGACCTTGGACTTCCCAGTCTCCAGAACTAAACTAAATAAACTAAGTCAATGAGTTCCTGTTGTTTTAGTGACCCAGCCTATGGCATTCTGTTATGGCAGCCAGAGCTGACTAAGACAACCACTTACTTTAATGCTTCTCAGACAGTGAAATGTTGACTTATCATTTTAGTCCTTTACTCAGTGTTGCTGTTTGCTTTAATCTGGGCCAGTTCTTGCTTGTGACCTGGAGAGCCTATCATGTTATTCAGTGGAGACAGTTATTCTTCTAACATCTCCAAGTTTGTAGACTGGTGGTAGATTCCCCTAACCAGGGGTATTTAGCGTTCTGTATTGCATTTCTCTGATAATTAATTCATAACACTTGATCACCAATACTGTCTTCAATTCTATTTCGTTTCTTCTCCCTTATCTATGCTTCTCCACTAGCATCTTAGCTCTGTGAAAGTCAGGACTTGTTCTCTTTTGTTCCTCTCTGCATCTTCAGCAGCTAGCACAGTACCCAGCCCCAACAGGTGCTGAATGGAGGACTGAGTAAAGCGCATTGCTGGGGTGTGATGAGGGTCTCTAGGTAAGAGTAACTCTGAGACAGCGTTCTCTTGGTCCCTGAAAAAAAAACTAAGGCATTCTTTGGATGATGTTTTTCCCAGAGTGTCTCTTTCCATCGCTCTCTCTGTTCCTTGTTTGGATGCTGTCAAGGTCATTTTCATGGTTTGCTTTATTTTTTTAATATGTTTTTATTGATTTCAGGGAGGAAAGGAGAGGGAGAGAGAGATAGAAACATCAATGAAGAGAGAGAATTATCGATTGGCTGCCTCCTGCATGACCCACACTGGGAATTGAGCCCGCAACCTGGGCATGTGCCCTGACTGGGAATCAAACCATGACCTCTTGGTTCATGGGTTGATGCTCAACTGCTGTGCCACACTGGCTGGGCTTTTGCTTTACTTTAAACGGGACATTCTAAACTGATCTGTGTCAAAAAAACAAACCAACACTGAGCTAACAAAAGGGATTCCTCAGAGCCCTAAGGGAGCTAAATGGAGCAAATTGAGAAACTGCTTGGCCACAACTGTAATATCAAATAGATTATAATTTATACTCAGAACCAAGAAGAAACCTAGCACAGACCCAGAAGATAATGACTCTGACTCTCCCCTGGTTTAGGTAGACCATAAAGCTAGGATCATTGAACACTTACATTTAGAAAAGGGGAGAAAAGATTCTCCATTAAGCAATTAGAAGCCCTAATTGCCTTGTAGTATGATGTAAATTTGCATACAGATAAGGAGGAAACTGTGGGTGGACTATATGTAGATTTTCATAATGTATTTGATAATTCAATTTTCAGTGGAGTACCCCAGTGGTTTGCTTACTGGGGGAAAGAGGGTGATTAGTCACAGTTGGAGAACCAACTTGCAAACAGGCAGTGTAAGGTACAGTAAACAAGTTTAGATGGGGAAATGAAAAGGGAGCAGTGTACAAGTCCTTGTTATAAAAATTGTACTTACGAATGAGTTGTAGTTTCTAAATCTGTGAATGATACAAAACTTCCTTTGGAAAAAGACTCAGGGTCCTTAAAAAATAAACAAAACAATAGTTTAGGACTAGCCTAACTATTCTAGATACCAAGAACACAGATAAATTTCTTCCATAGTACTCACATAGAAAATATGTAACATAATAATAATTATATCCTTAATGTTTTATGGGATTATGTTTATATTATCCTTCAACAGATAAATACTTCAGTGCCAAAGTTCAGTGCTTACCATTTATTCTTAGGTTTCATGGAGCACAAGAGTAATCATACTCATCATTAAATGTATCAGATTTGTTGAAAAAAAATATTTTTGGTTGGGAGGCAAGCTAAAAAAGAGATAAGTGCAGAACGTTGCTAAATCTGTGTAAGTGGAGATAAAATCGGCAACTAGAACATTGGAGAGGTTTTCAGTCACAGCAAAAACTAATATTTATCAAGAGCTCACCATGTCCTGGCTACTCTTCTAAGCACTTGACATTTTTTTTTTTTACTTTGCCTCCTAACCGCTATATAAAGTTGGTGCTATTCTTATCCTCATTTCATTAGTGATGGAGCTCAGATAATTAACTGGCTCAACATTATGCAAATAGTAAATGGTGGAGGTAGGTTTAAACCTAGGGAGCCTTATTCAGAACTGTGTGCCTTAGCAACACTCTAGGGGACCTCAATCAAATATGTAAAAGATGAAGGGAATAGAAACCAGGAAAGATATTAAAGATCCAGAATATTGTTCATTGAGAAAACTCTTCCAGGAAGAAAAAAAAAAGAAAAGAAAAAACAAAAACAGGGCATCAGGAAAAGTGCTGAAAAACCAAACCAAATGTTGTTCTGTTGGTTTATAGTTAGGGTGCAATTACACCTGCATTTTTGTGGGCAATTCTGATCAACTTAATTTAAGAGGGACTCAATAGAAGAAGATTGGCAATAAAAATGGCCGAAGAGATGACAAGGGAAGTTTGGAGAGAGACTTTATAATAAAGGTTGAGAAAAGGCTGAGATTAATATCTATGAAACCATAACTGGCATGACTGAAGTGGATACAAAAATTATTCACGAAAATAGCTGGCAAAGTAAATATAGGACACAAAAAGGGTGTGCTGCACTTATTTAGTAGCAAACCCATGGCACCATTCCTCCAAGTGTTAGTGTGGGCAGAACATGTAACATCTATTGCTGTGCTTTAGCTGAACCAATATTAGAATAATTATAAACAGCCCCTGAAAATAGAGATGGATTCAGCCTGTGAGAGTGATGCCTGGGAAGGTCATCATGGGCCTTACCTAGCCAAGTGTTTCTCAAAACAATAAAAGAGATACATAGAACTGAAGTGGTCAAATGAGGCTTTGAAGTCACACAGAACTGGGTTTAAGTTCTGACTCTACGGTTCACCAAGAAGTTATTTAATCCCTCTAAGTCATAGTTTCATCACCTGCCAACTGCATATAATCATACTTCACTGGGCAATTGGGCTTGGCACATAATTGGCACTGAAAAATGTTGGCTGTTATTATGATTAAGATGACCCATGTGTGTCTGTGTGATGTGCTAAAAACATAAAAAGCCTTTCTCTTCCGTTAGGCTGAGGATGTTGAGGGTTTTAATTTTTTTCTACCTTGAGCTGAGATCCTCAGGCTCAGCTCTGAATTTCTGTTTGTATCTCTGATGCACGGTGGGAAATTGCTGCAACCTCCTTTCATCTTAGGAAAAGCATACCTTTGTGGCATTCCCTTATAAGTCACGGCAGCTTACATATTTATTTCTTGATTACCTTTCCTTAGCACCTTAACATTATATATTGATTCCCTAAATATCTTTTCTGTTTTTTGGTTACTTGGTTTGTTTCTGATGATCCTTCCGTGCCTATAGGGTGAAAGGAGAATGCAACTGTGTGTTTGCCTTTCTTGTGAAACTGGATTTTTTTGTTTACCATTTCTTATCTCCTAGAATGAGAACCCTTGAGTTTAAGGGCCAAACATACTGTAAGAGCAACAACAATCCTCAAACAAGCTTTCTGCAGTGGAAATGACAAGCTGAATCAAAGGCAAAGTAGTGCGTGTTTGTTATGACTCACATGTTGTCCAGAACTTCAGTCCCTGCCTCATTTTGTTTAAATCAAGCATGTCAGGTGATCTGGCCACAAGACTGTGTGTGACACTGATGTATATTTCGCTGAGGCAAGGTCAGCAGTCAGAGCTGGAGAGCTACACTCTGGGGACTTCAGCTGTGACAGTTGCCAGAAAATTATCACTTATTCAAATATTTCCTAAATTTTAACAACATTTCTCATTTCTGGGCAATGTATTTTTTTTTGGGGGGGGGTCTTATTTTCTTTTTTTCTTTTCTGTTTGCTTTGTGAGTAGGTGAGTCTTTTTCACTGACTGCAGTTAGGATTGGCCTAAGAGAGAAACAGGAAGAAAGAAGTTGTCCAGAACTTTGAAATTATGTATTTCCACTTCCATAAAGTTTATAGTTTCAAGGAAGTAAATAGAGAAATGATTTTAAAAAGGGTGCAGTGACCAAAAACAATTGACGGTGGAAAGCAGATAGTTGATTAGAATTGAGATTATGGCTACTACTTTGTTATTTTTATAAACTGACATCTACCTTAAATTATATAACTGAAAAAATGTGTAAAATTAAAAACACATTGACAATAAAGCATGTTCACCCCATCCTCTATCTTTACTTCAGCTTCAAATTTTCTGGCTCCAGTCATAAAAAGGAATGAAAGGTCAATGAAGAACAACATAGTCTCCTTTAATCTTTAAAACTTCTTGATATACTTTAGCTGGCATGTACCTGGAGCCCGGGGCCGTCACCTACTTTGGGATGGTATGCAAGTTAAGTTTCAAATTCCAGGTTGCTTGTTCCACTTGAACAACAATCAAAAGACTACCATAAAGACTCTCTCTCCCCATTTTTTGTTTTGTTTTGCCTTGCCTTGTTTTTAGCCATCTAATTAAAGAATTCTTGATATAGATTAACTTCTCTCCCTCTTCAGCACCCCTACCCCATCCCCAACTGTTCTGATCGCCAGGGACTAAGCACTACAGGGCTTTAATGGATTTCCTACTTTGATGATAAAATCCTTGTTTTTCTTACAAAAATGATTTTCTCTGCTTCTAACAAATCTCTACTCCTGCCCTCTGACTTCTGTTTCCCTGAATCCCTTCCCTACATGTTTCAGGAAGGAGCAATTAAGCAATCCTGCTATGTTTCTTCTGAGTAGCAAAAATAAGTCTGGTCTCTATTCCAGTAGCGTATAGTTTTAAAGTGCTGACTCAATAAATTTGAGGTTCCAGTTAGAATTTTCTTCTAGCAGCTTTTGTGATTAAACTCATAGAACAAACCCCTTTTAACCTGTTGTATGACATACATAGAGTTTAAATTCTGCGCCTTCTCCAATCCCTCCCCTCCCTCCCCCTTCTGCATTTATCAAAACCATTACCGTCCCATTTCTTTTTGTAAAGGGCCCCTGGAAACACATTTTCCTTGGACTCCGAGCATTTGGGCAGCTGTGGAAACCATGTAGTTCTGTGCCCTTAAGTTCCCTGGGACTTATCCAGGAAAAGTGCATTGTTTGCCTGGAAGACCCATACCCAGGCCACACCTTCAGAGTCATGTGAGACTGGAGGGTGAGAGAGAGAGAGAGAGAGAGAGAGAGAGAGAGAGAGAGAGAGAAGGTTCACAGAGGAAAGAAGTGATCCCCTTCTCTCCATTTACCAAGCACCTCCTTCCGCAGGTGGAGAGCCCAGGGCCTTGCCATTATTTCTTCTGATGAAAGGAATGTGGCACTTGGCCTGCTCCTCTGTCTTCAAGACTCAGTAAAGGGTTAACACCCACTCCTACCCATCTCTGACTTCCAGATCCCTCCCCCTCCCCAACCCCCACCCCCTCTCAGTTGTTTTGTGTCCTCCCCTCTGTAGCTGGCCAATACACAATTGTACCACTTTCTTGTCTATCTCTCTCCAAACTGGGGAGCATTGCTTCTAGACATGGGATTCCAGGAGTCTTAGTAAATCTTTGTAGCCTCCTGTCTATACTTAGTAGATGCACAATTGTTAACTGAATGAGCAAACAAACTGTGGGAGCCCACAAAGCTCTTCTGACTTCCTGTACTACACCAGTCAGCCACATTTATGTTGAGCCAGACAGACCAAGCCTAATACTTCTTAAAATAGGAGATGCTTTGGAGGCGGGGGAGGAGGAAACCATTATAGAAGTGGTCTCCTGGTAAACAAAGTAGGAGCCTTTAAAAGGATCAACAAATAAAAATGAGATGGGAATCTCTGTTCCACTGCAAGTTGAGTATTCTAAACCCAGACTCAGGACTGCCTTGCTTAATCAGCGTGGGCCAATCACAAATCCAGTTGTCTTAGGTTGTGCACATGTGTTTTCTTTCCAGTTCTGTGGTATAGTTGAAACCATAAAATGCTGCATGATCTATACCAATTGTCTTCAACGTTTTAAACTGTGCACTTTATAAGTGAAAAAAATTTATGAGCTCACATCTTCTCTTTCTACATAAATTATACACACGCACCCTTAGAATGTATCCTGCACATTGTAAAACATCATACATATAAATTAAAAGATGAGATAAAAATATAAATAGGAATTCCAGGATTTTCTTCCCAGGCCTGGATGGATCACTGTTGTCCCCTATGTGGAGAGCACACTCCAGTGTGGAGGTCAGTGCTGCAGCGTGACTTCTCCCACCTCTCCTACCCATGACTTGATGACTTGGACAAAGTTGGAAACCACAGGAGTGGGCTACTCATTTTGTGTCTCCCTGCCTAAATTTACCTTTTTTTTTCTTTTTTTTTTCCCCGCCTGCCCGCCCCCCCCTAAATTTACCTTTCCTCATCACATAGCCTTGTTTATCTCCCAGAAATGTAGAGGTCAATGGGTGGTGCACTTTAAGAACAAGGTATATTGTATATTAATTCCTTTTAATTGTTAATGTTTTCTGGGAATATCTGATTTTATTAAATCATGTTGATTCTTCAGTGAAGTAGGGTTTTAGAGTTATCTTCATCTTTGAATTGTGGAATTTTAGCAGTTGGAGGAATTTTAGTGATGACTTCTAGTCTAGTTATTACTCAGTGACACGAGACAACTGAATAAAGAAGACAGGAGGTTCCTTCAGATGGCAGATAGTCCTTGTTGCCTGAAAAATTGACCTTTCCTCCTCTTCCTTAATTTTGTTTACCTTCCACTGAGTGGTCACATACTTGAGGGCAGGCAGAGACTCGTCTCCACCCTTGAGAGTGCATCCTGATTAAGGTAAGTCAGTTGTGGAGATTCTGCTCATGAGCCTTGCTGTTGTGGAGATTCTACTCATGAGCCTTACTAAGTGATTGGGTTTATGCTTAGGTCTGTGGCATGGTCTCATCAAGCTTCTTGGAAAGTTTCTTTCACTTTAGCCCTAGCCAGTTTGGTTCAGTGGATAGAGCATCAGCCTGTGGACTGAAGGGTCCCAGGTTTGATTCCTGGTCAGGGCACATGCCTGGGTTGTGGGCTTAATCCACAGTAGGGGGTGTATAGGAGGCAGCTGATCTATGATTCTCTCTCATCATTGATGTTTCTATCTCTCTTTCCCTCTTCCTTCCTCTCTGAAATCAATAAAAATATATTTTTTAAAAAAAGAAAGTTTCTTTCACTTTAAAAAAGGGACACAATTAGTAGACATTCCCTTGCTTCCTCTAGATCTCATGTATCCATGTATGTAACATGAATACTTTAGCAGCCACCTGAGGACCATGGAGGGATCTAGCCTGCAAGGACAACCTGTCCAGAATGTGTGACAGAGTAGAGAGAAGGACAATTATGGAGCTGTCAACTTAAGCATACTGGGGCTTTCATAACTCTGGGTTTTGTGATATGAAAAATAATAAATGCCCTGATTGTTTAAGCCATTGTTAGTTGCATTTTCTGTTATTTGTAGCCAAACACATCCTAACTGACACACTTATCCAAGGGGGTTTAGAGATGTCAGAAATGGAACAAGAATCCAAAACTCTAAAATAGCAAGCACTACGTACTGCTTGGTTTTTATTTACAAATAATAGCTTAAAAGAATTCATTCATCCTGCAAGGTAACTTTGTTCCTTTCACTTCAGGAACATTAGTGCCTGTAAACTTACAAGGTTCTGAGAGAATAAAAAGTATTTAATTATAAGGATGCTCAGATTCTTTGCTTCCATTGGATGTCCAATTCTGGTGACATCTGAATGGGCTTCTTGTGGGAATACATAGTTATTTTTCAATATTGAGATCCTCATGCAGGGATATCCAGGTATACTATAAATTTCATCCATTGGCAAATATAATTTGCCTACAGAGGCCTGGGCCAACAAATTTCTCAGTGAATTAGTGGCAAAATGCCTGAGCGTGGAATCAGGGTTTTTATACGTTCGAACTAAAACTCCATCCAATGCCCATCCAGGCTGCTTTTCTGCCAATTAGCTGGGACACTCAGAAATAACCCAGGAGCTTAGAAAGGTAGTGAGTGGTTTCAAATCACCCATAGACACCCATAGTAAATGGAAAAGCTTTTGTCAACATCTTTAATGGTTTGAGTTGGTAAATTATTAACAGAATCTATGTGGAGTTCTCAGCATTTCAAATATACTTACTTTCGGAACAAGAACATTGGAAAACAGTCTCTCCTGCCAACTCCCAGGCTGCAGGTGTCCACTCTGCTGTCCCTGCCTCCGTCCCTCCCCGAGATTATGTTGAGTCTTCCTTCTATTACAGAAGGGGGCTTCCTTCTCTCCACTTGGCCATGGGCTCTTAGCTTCTCATGCAAGCTTACCCTTGTCCAGGCCTTGTCATGTGACTAGTTTCATTCCATTCAACTCCTCCTCTCCTGGTATGTGGGGGAAAGATCACAGTTTGAAAAAAAAAAAAGCAGCAAAACTTGGAGTCTAGTGAAGGCTTTTCCACTTACTAACTTTCAGTAAATCACTTAACTTCTTAGGCTCAATTCCTTCTGTAAATTGGGGACAGTCATACTGTGTGTGTGACTTACATCTCAGAGATGTTAGAATCAAATGACATAATCCTTGTGGATAGGCTGTGAACCTTATGGTTCTCAATATTTACAAACTGTATTGTTTGTGTTGATGTTTTTCCTTCTTAGGAGGTTGACACACATTCACTCAAATGTTCCAATTCTGACTGACTCAGGAGGCAGGAAGAGCAAGTCCACAGGCCAATGAATAGAATGTCCAGTATGACACATACGCTGGGAAATATAGAGTGTCGTGTTGTTTTTACACAGACAAACACTAAGAAGCAGATCCTGTTATTATTTTCGCCACAACGTTTCCTGACTTATATCTAGCATGCTGGGCAATGTCCATAAGCTGGGGACATTCATTATTCATGGGAAAAGGGGAAAGGTTCAGATAAATGAAGCAAGGGTGGGTGGAAGAGACAGGTTATACTTTATCAAGATTTTTTTAAAGAGCACTAGCTAATACATTGTTATGATTATGTCTGTGGGACAGGAGACACTGTCCTGAATCAGAAGACAATAAAATGTATTGTCTATTGCCCCACGGGTGTGACTCAGTGGTTGAGCTTCAACCTATGAACAAGGAGGTCATGATTCTATTCCCGGTCAGGGCACATGCCTGGGTTTCTGGCTCCATCTCCAGTGGTGTGCAGGCAGGAGGCAGCTGATCAATGATTCTCTCTCATCATTGATGTTTCCCTCTCCCTCCTTCTCTGAACTCAATTAAAAATATATAGAGATTTTAAAGTAAAAAAAAATGTATTATCTATTACTGTCACTAACTTGATGATGCTGGGCAAAATATGTAACTTCCCTGAGCTAAATTTTCCCCATTAATGAAATGGAAATGGTACCTACCTCAGAGGATTGCTGTGCATATTAAATGGGATAACACACAAAGTAAGTAGTGCCCAATGATGATGCTGTGTGTGTGTGTGTGTGTGTGTGTGTGTGTGTGTGTGTGTGTATGCGCGCACACACACTTTAATATTACTGTTTCTGGTTCATTGAGGAGCTGCAGATTCCACTGATGACTTATTGATCACTTGTAAATTACAGTACTATGCTGTGAGGCAATGAACTCTGAAGGTACTTAGAATCTAGACAAAAATATAGAAAATATTTTTATGTAGAAGCAACAAGAACAAAGGAACAGGGTGACTAGAATGGCGAGCCAGTGGGCACTGGTTAGATAGCAAGGTAGTGTCAGGCAACCTTTTCAGGAATGCTGCCATTGGCTTCAAACCCATTGAATCTACAGGGGCATTGCTCATGAATTCTTGTTTCTTAAGGGAGCAACTGCAATGAGCAATGCCCAAGGACACCTCACTAACACGGGATGTACAGTATGGGCTGGCCTCTCTTTGTAAAGAATTTCCTGTTGATCAACAACTTCTACTAGGTGGTTTCAGTATTAGCTATCAAGAAAAGTTATCAAGATACCTGACCAGAGAAGATCATTCTAATTATAGGATAAAACACACATGTAAAGAGAAGGAATCTACAGAATAGATGAGCTGCATGTTTTAGGAAAGAACACCTTTAAAAAAATGGTGACATTCTGTGTTGTTGAAAAGGTGGGGTTGTTGTGAGGTTGGTGTATGTGCAGAGTAACGTTTGGAAAACCTGAAACCGTGATTTGACTGTGCTTTCCTGATGCGTCAGAGGCCCACTCAGCCCGGGGAGCAGTAGGCATGCCACAGGGTTTCCTGTTTGCCTGGCTGGTTACCCATCCTATTTTGATCTTGCTCCATCAAAGCAAGAATGATGTGTTCAATGATTTTTTTAAAAATCCTCTTGCTCATCTCCTTTTGTATTTATGGATGGTGCATCTCCAGTTATTCCTCCTCAACCTGACTCCTGGTGAAAGTTTAACAATCCTCCCCTCAGTTGCCCAGGACTCTCTCTCCTCCTCACAAAGTCCATGACATTCTGGAGGAGGACTCCTGGGTGTCCTCTGCCCCTTGCTAAGTGTTAGGGCAAACAAAACTCTGACAGGTAAGTTGGCTGCAGCTGCAATTTAGAATTAGAATGAGAGAAAATATCAATGTGAATGCAAAAAATGGTGGTGTTTTTGGAAAATGAGGTTGAATCATAGCTATATAAGGTTTTTATACGCTCATAACACATCTGATAGAAACAAAGAGAGCCACCTGCTTCCCATCAGATACCTGCCAAATCTTCAGGAAAATGAGGAAGACGATGAGGGTGGCCCAGGCAGGAGCTTCCACCAGTGGGAGCTCCCTGGAGGTAGGGACTGTGTCTCAGATTCCTTTGGCCTGTGCAGTGCTGGACACATCGGAGATGCTCAATCAGATCTTTATGTGCATGAATAAGTGAACCAACTCCAAAAAGGTTTCACAGATTACAGGCCACTGAAAGCAGATCCAGTGTTTTGAAGCCCAACTTCTAGATTTAGCAGAGAATCCTTGTGGCTCTGTAATGTCCCTGGACTCATCAAAGTTTTGGTAATTTGGTGTTTTCTTTGGAATAAAACCCTTAGTTGAGGCCTGTGGCCAGAAAGTACCAGTACAGCTTTTGTTCAAGAAATACTATTGGTGGTTGCAGGGTCTTTTTATTCTCAGACTTTTCTTCTTTCCAACCCCTTGCCATTAACATTAAATGTAATTTTAAAATACCTTCAGAATTTTAACATTTATATTTTATATATAAATTATAGCATTTAGCATGTGAGCTACAAATATATACCTGTTTACTTTCCAAATAAAATATGTGTAATTTCTCACAGGGATAATTAGAAGACAGTATTACATTTAAAAAATACACATTGTAACTTTGTCATAGTAATATTGTTGGGGCTAGCATTGTTTCTAAGAAGAAAAAAAAAGATCTGTTTGTCATTCTGTCTAAATAAGAATGGGTGGAGGATGCAGGCACCTTCTTTGATTACAGATGGTGTCACTCAAGCATTTTTCTCTCTTTCATTTCTACCAACCCAAGAAAACAAAACAAAAACTCTAAAAACAAAACAATTCACAACGAAAGCAGAATAACAAAAACAACAACAAACAAAAGGATGTAGGTAGAATGCTACCAAAATTAGATCAGCAAATGAAGTTTTGGAATTTCATGTAGCTTGTATAAATCTAGGAAAGAGAAGCTTTATGTGTTGTTACCAAAGGGAAGTGGGAGACAGGAAAAAAGGAGAGAGAAAAACAAGGAAAGAAAAAGTTTGTGTCTGAGCCAGTGTTTTTCAGTAGGGACATTTGGAGTGAGGCGTCAATCCTGTTTTACAAATACAATGCAGAATTCTGATAGGGACTTAAAATGGGTTGGGCTCCTCTTGGTTGATTGTACATTTTATTCCCACTTCCAAAAACCCCAAAGTTTTAAACTTTGTGAAAGAGGATTTCTTCCTGTTACAGTTTATAAATGTCTTCAAGTGTGGGTGTATGGCAAGCCATTCCAAATTTACCCTCAGAGAAATATTCTTTAATTTTAACTGTTCTGGTTCTCCATTTGATTTCTGTATGAGAATCCTCATCTCACTCTGCATGCCCTTGACCAGGAATGGAACCCTCGACCCTTCTGTCTGCAGGCTGACACTCTAACCACTAAGCTATTCACTCTCCCTGGGTGAACTCATTAATTTTCATGGTTTTGACTGCTGTTTATGGCCTATATTTTACTGACATTTCAACTATTCTTTGGTCCTATGTCTTAATCAGGGATAAGATCTGCATTTAGATCTATTTTTCTCATTTAAGAAAATTAGGATAAAAATCATACTTGGTTCCCTTGATAAAATCAATGATACCATCATTTGTTAAGTTTCTTAATTTCACAAATATTTACTTGCCAATTATATACCTATTATGCTACGGTCTAGTGACCAAATAGGCACAGTCCCTGATCTCATAATACAAATATCTAATGACTAATAAAGATAATGGCTGTGGTAAAACTGCAAATTCCTGCAAATAGGTAATATGAAGACCTTAGTTAGTCTGAACATCTAAAATGACTTTCCAGGCAGCACTTCCTTTAACTTCCATTGGCTGCATCCCCACTTTTACAGTCTCAACCCTATTGGGGACCCTCTATTTCTGACGTTTGGCTTACTCCAATTGGATCCTCAGTGGACTGTATTACAGACCATCATCATATGGCTTCCACATTAATATTTTTTTATTATTTCTTTTTAGAGAGAGAGGAAGGAAGACGGGGGGTGGGGGGAAGAGAAACATTGATGTGAGAGAGAAACATCGATTGGCTGCCTCCTGCACACCCCCTACTGGGGATGGAGCCTACCACCTGGACATGTGCCCTGACTGGGAATCAAATCAGAGACCCTTTGGTGAATGTCGCAACTCTCAACCAATTGAGCCACACCAGCCAGGGGAATATTCTTTCTTTCTTTCTTTCTTTTTTTTTAAATCCTCACCCAAGGACATTTTTCCATTGATTTCTTCTTTATTTAGAGAGAATAGAAGGGAGGAGGGGGTGAGAGCGAAAGAGAGATCTCCAGAAACAACGATGTGAGAGACACATTGACCGATTGTCTCCTACACAGGCCCAGACAGGGTCTGGGGAGTGAACCCACACCCAGGTGCATGCCCTTGCCCAGGAATTGAACCCATAACCCTTTAGTCCTCAGGCTGACGCTCTAACCACTGAGGACTAAGCCGGGGCCAGGGCAATATTCTTGAATGTCCATTTTTATCACTCACTGCACAACTTAAGACTCTTCAGTATTCCGGCGGATTACTTTGCCTAAATGCTTTCGCTGTGCTAATCCAAAGCATTTCCATCACCACCTCCTTATTCGGCTTTACCTGGCACCCTCCATGCCCAGAGTGCAGCCTCCTTTCTCTTCTGTACCTTGCACTTTCTAGATTTCAATGATTTTCAAACTGCGAACCCTTATTAAAGAGAGGGAAATAACAGGGGAGGAATACTAAAAGTGCAGAGAGGTGAGAGGTGGGCTCTGTTTTTATTTCTGTGTACATTGGATTTCCGGGTACGATTTCATTTGAAGACAGGGGTCTAACGTGAAAGCACACTTGAAAATCTATGTATCACTCAAGTTTCCAGTTAAGATTCATCTTCCCTCAGATGTTGTTCCCTATGAAGCCCCTGCCCTCCACACTGACTTTCCCCTCTGCCTTCAACACTGTCCTCCTAGGTGTGATGTGCTTGCTTAGCTATTGCCTTGTGTTCTACTCTTAATAAATTTGCCTCCTAGAGCCCTACTTTTCAAAAAAATCTCTTTTGTATTCCCTTAAGTGCTTTACCTTGGTATAAATGAATGAATAAATCGATAGACACACCATGAATACTCTATGGTTCTTTCAGCTAGTGAAAATTTTCTGTTTATAAAATTCTGTTTTTAATCTAGTCTCCATTTTCAGCAACACAGTAAATAGAAATAATCAGTATATCAAAAGTGACATTCTGTTTGGGTGTTACTGCCATATAAGAGTGAGCTCACATAGATGACCAAAAACTAAGAGAGAGGGTGTGTGAGGCCAATGTCCTTTCTGAAACTTATTCACTGGGATCTACCTGCTGTTTTGCCCTGTCCTTTTCACCCCCCCCCCCCCGCCACCGCAAGGTTTACATGGGCCTATTTGCTAATCTGTGTCATATAGGTTCAAACTTTGTCTCTTATATCTCTTAAGGCAGAGTGGGAATCTTTTTTAGGACCAAGGTCTGCTTTGTTAAGCTGGGCTAATGTGAGTTTAATTGGATCACAAACATTGTTAGCACTTATTATTCAAGGCTGTCCCTGAGAAGAGGACCCTGACACATCCCAAGTTCCCACTGCGAACAAACAACAAAGAGAACAAGTCCCTGCAGTGGCTTCACCACTGAGCCCAAAAAACCCACATCTGATAAGCTATATAATTTGCTATAGCAATTTGTGCCAAAAATAAAGGCACACTTTTGCAGAGTCGCACATTTCTAAGAAAAAACTGAATTCTGCCTCATGCTAATCCAACTTTTTCTTTCTTTATCGAACTTGATGTTCATGGATAGAAAACACCAGGTTGTATCTTAGGTCCCATACCATTGATGTCTTTTGGCTAGATGGCTGTGTCCATCCTTCCATAGTCACCCCAAGCCACTCTTGCTGTCACACTGAAACCCGAAAGGGTGAGCAAAGGCAACAGCAGTGGTCTGTTTTACAACACCCCAGTAACATGATGTTTTTAACAGCAGAGCAGATTCTTGGCCGATGGCCCTGGTTAAAGGAAGAGAGGCACAGAATCTTCGAAGTCATCAATTTTAATGAGCACTGCAGCCATTCCAGTAAACTAGATCCCTTTGTTTTTGTTTGCCTGACAAAGAAACCTGATCCATCCAAGACATTTATTCCCTTTTAGTTCAGCACCAGGACAGGAACTTGCTTTTTCGCCACTAGTATTAGGCACCCATTGGTGATCCAAATTCTTAGGCAGTCTTTTGGAGGAGAAGAATAAAAGAGGCTACAGGGGAAAACAAACAAACAAACAAAAAAACAACAACCACAGTAATACATACAAACTTCTGAAAAATTCAGGCTCTTTTTGGCTCAGAGGTTAAACATGAATTGTTAGAGTTCCCTTTCAAAGTTGGAGTCTGCCAACATATCACATAGACTTGGATAGCTTTGTGGATGTTACAACAGAAATAAGGAATTTCACCTGTATTTTCAAAGGCAGGGAATACTTAGTGGTGGTGGTGTGTGGTGGTGTGTGTGTGTGTGTGTGTGTGTGTGTGTGTGTGTGTGTGAGAGAGAGAGAGAGAGAGAGAGAGAGAGAGAGAGAGGCAGAGACAAAAGAAGATGAGAGTTTAACTAATTTATTTATAACTTAATGAAATTTGAAGGAATATTTCTGCATTTTCTGGAACAGTCACACTAATTTCCAAGGTTCATGCTGAGATAAGCAGACAGGTAAATTGCTCAAGAGAAGATGTTTGTGTATCAGAGAACACAACCCAGTCTTTGCTTTTAATCTTTTTTTTCATCTTTGTGCAAACTCACTGAACTCTTTCTCCAGATCTGAGGGCAACAGGCAGGCATTTGTTTTTAACTCCTCAAACTAAAGTGGAAAGTTCTTGTACAATTTGCTAAATTATCCTCCTCGTTAGTATAGGATTCCTAGGAAGGGCAAGCTGCCCTTCTTATGAATTTTTCTATCAAAAGAAATTTCTTCTCTTTCTTCTTTTTTTTTCTGTTAATTTATTTTTTAATAGAAGGGGGGAGAAAAAGCCAACCCAGAAAAAAATTACACAAATGGCAAGGTAGTGACAGGGCATCTATCAAAGTGGCTCTGGAAATTCCAATTTTTAAAGTGCTATAAAAATATCATTATTAATGATGATTGACTGGCTTTTCAGAGCCAAGATATTTCAATGCTGCTAAGTTAGAGTTGAGTGCAAAAGAGGGGGTGCTAAAATGGCTTCAGGGTTCCCTCACTTTGTTTCTTCATTGATTTTTAAGTAACATATGAGCACAGTCAAATTGATGATTTTCATTTTGAATTAGTTTGGCCTCTGTCATGAAGAGCCTTCCATCTTTTTCCGACTGTCAATGTCTAATTCATCTTCATCAAGTCCCCAGCAGGAAGATTCGGATGTTATTACTTTTTGTTTTACAGTTTTATCGTTTACAGGAAATTGGGGCACCAAAAAATAGAGCGGAATCTACCCATGTTTTCAACAGAATTACTCAATGGAAGAAGATACACTTTCATTGTGGGCCTAGCAGAAATTCCTGGATTGTGGCAGTCCTAGGAGGTAGGAGAGAGAGGCAGGACTATAATCCAATTTTTTAATTGTTTTTTGTTGTTGGTGGTGATGGTTTCTTGTTTGTTTGTTTGTTTGTTTGTTTTTTTAGATTCCCGAAAAAGCTTAGCTCAAGTCTGTGTAAATCTGATAACTTGTACCTATGATCCGTATAAACCTTGCTGTCCTTTCCATTTTACAGATGGGAAACCTAAGGTTAAAGACAACCATGCACCAGATTGACAAAAACTGCATTAGATTTCAGCATGGTCAACTATTTCCCCGAAAGTTCTGTGTTTTGCACTGTTTTCAGTCCTTGCCAAGACTGGGAAAAATGACAAGTATGGTTTTTTAAAGCACATTTCTAAAATGTGCTTGAAAAAGATCAAAAAAAATATTGTCCTGTTTAGGTAAGGCTCAATCAAGGCCCAAGTTAGAGGACTTCTTTACAGGACATGGAAAAAAACATGAACACCAACAAACCCAGTCATTTACTGAGCAAAATGGTCCCTTTCCTACCCCCTGCAGCCCCTTGATTCTCACCCTCTGCTTTTCACAGCTGGCATTGCCACATTCCCTCTGAACACTCACCCCGTCTCCAGCCCTCTGGGAGGACCAGTGTGTCCTCTGACAGTGTGCCAGAAGTGGAAAAAGGAAGAGTTTAAAAACTGTCAACCAGGAAAATTTTTGTTTGTTTGTTTTAAAAAAAGAAAATTTGCTAACCTAGCCAAGAAATTTGGTCGAAGTTACAGACTGTCAGTCTTTATAATCACTCTTTGTTCCTTCTCTTTTCTGAATCCCACGTTTTCACCGAGAGTAGATCATCTTTGGCATTATCCTCCCTGGCTCAGCTTAGCTTTCACTCCCATGGGGCCCTGCTGACTCTCTAAACTTTCAACTCCTAAATCCAGAGCTGGCTCCCCCAGGAAAGAAAAAAGCAAATTGAACAATAAAATTCAAGCTGTAGCTTCCGTTGTGACTCAAGAGCAGAAAATGTTTTCAGTGGCCAAGAGCACATAAGTGCCATTAATCACCAAGAATTTATTATTTCTCATTGGGGGCCCCAAACAAACACCATTTTGCCCAACTCCATTACCATCTGGGATTTGCAAAGCTTTTCTGATTGAGTATTTATTTACCTAGGATTGAAGATTTCAGAAATTCTTTCATAGAAATTATATATGCCAACGAGGAGAAAGTAACACTTTCTCTTCCTTTCTTTTCCTTTTCATTCCTCCCTCGTGTTTCTCTTCCTTTCCTTAGCAACCCTTTTGCTGTGTCAGCCTTTCTATGCATGATCAGTTTGCTGTGAGCTATGGAAAACCCCCACCTTAGGAATCTGAAGCCTAGGGTTAAGTCTTTTTATTTGTTGAGTCCAGGCTACAGATTTTTGTTTAGAGAAAGCCACCAGTTTTTATTCTTTGGGCTGCATAGATAAATCAGAGCATTTCTGGGGAGGGATTTTTGCAGGCATATTGTCAGGAACACTTTTCTAGTGTGTCCCTAAAACATTAACTATTTGCATGTCCAACAAGTTGAGGAGATGCCTTTGCTTTCCCTTTTTCTTTTTTCCCTGATGTTTCTAGAGCAATAAATAAGTGGGTCAAAGAAGGGGTTATAAATTCATTTGTTGGGGATTCTTGGAATAAATTAGAATAATATATTTGGGGAACCTAGGTAAATGTTTATCATAACAAACCCACATTTCTAATATTATGTGGAAGAGAGCTGCATTTTCCTTCATGCACAGAGATCAGATCAAAAGCTTGGGCTGAGCAATAGGGGATCCAAATTGATTCTCTGGTCTTGGGGGCATATAACTTCATGGAATAGCCGGACTATAGTTTAACTAGAATATTCAGAATGCGAGTAAAAATAAAAAATTATGATTCTTCTTTCTTTGGGTTGAGATGAACAGCTTTAATAGTGCAGAGCATTGTAATTTTATATGGTCCCTTCAAATAGAAAACTACAAAGAGAGGACAACTGCATTTGTTGAACGCCTATGGTATGCCAGGCTCCATATATATTTTCCCCATAACCCTGTGGAGTCAGGGGCAGGGGCATCATTATCCTATTTCAAAGAAGAAGAAACAGAGGCTCAGAGGGGTTAGGTGACCTAACCTATGTGAAACATAACAGTAGCAGTGCTCAGGTTTATGTGACTCCAAACCCATATTCTTTTCTGTTATAATCTATTGCCTCCAATATGTAGGAAGGCTAATTTGATATCTACCATAACTGCCTACCTAGACAGATGTATTTCACAGAGGATACTACCTCTTCTAATGATCTGCCAACCAGGGCTGGGGGACCATTGCCTTTGGCTAACCTGACTCTTCAGGAATCTTGAGGATGAACAAAGTGTCTTCTCCTAACTCTCTATATCGCCCACGAGAAATGGGCAGCTCAGAGAGGCCACTCCAGAATTTCAGCTAATATCAGAGTTTTCAGGGTGAGGAGAAGATGAAGTAACACAAGCACTGTTGTATTAGGTGTAGTCTAATAAGCCCACATCAGCCTAGGGTTTTTCTGTGATCACCAGTTTGTGGCGCTCTCGTAGGCTATTGAGTAATACAACCTCAACGGACAAGATCAGAACAAGTTCTCGGCGGCATGGTAGTGATTCTGGCCCTACATGCAATTGTAAAATAAGTAGGTTTATTTTCTTTCATCTCTATTATGCAAATTCACCTTTTTTCAGGCACCCTGGACCTTCATACTCGTTCCACTTTCCCTTGAACACAATCTGCTTTGATGAGCTATCACTTGGAAAGAATCTAATCAATTACATCACCACTTGCAGGAATGACTGCCGTGATGGAATTTCAGGAATCAAGGCAGGCCAGTGCAGATGACATTTCAGAGCAACCGAGGTTTCCTAACACCCTTCAATGTATAGGGCATCGGTGAGCACCCATTCTTGGGTCTTTCATGGGTAAGGCTAATCATGGAGGGAGATGGAAAAAGACTAATGTAGATGGTGAAAGGTGCTTGACCAGAGTGTGCTTCTGGAAAAACAAATGTTTCCTTGCTGGCATGTTGTCACCCTGTGATCTTCCAAGTCTCTCTATTATGAACTCTGTCCTTTTTATTGAGGTTGGGGCAGGGGGAGCATTTTCTTTCCTGTAGCTGGGTTCTCAGCCTTTAGAGGAAGGCCAAGGTGGCTCTTTTAACCATTGTTAACTTGATCAAAATTTTTTTCTAGAAATGAAAGAGTAATTTTGAAAACCAACAGCTTAGGCACTACAGTGTAAAAATGTTTTGTTTTTTTTAAATTAGTCTGTTCATTGGCTGTAGTGCCAAGAGAACCTGATGAAGTTTTCCTAAAGCTGTTTCCATGTCTGTTTTTTAACCTTTTTGAATGGTAAAACTTGCACAGTTAATTTTGGAGTTGAGGAAGTTTTCCTGGAGTGTCAGTAACTTGCCTATTCCGTTACTTATTATAGATACTCACCTAGGGCAATGCCAGTTTATAACACAACCCATGGAATAAAAAAATAGTTTCTAGGAAGGAGGTTTCTTCCACAGTCATCTCAGAAGCACTGCTAGTTTATCTAAAGAGTCAGGATGCATATCCTGAAAACAAAAGGACTGTTGCAATCTGTGGCAAGGTAGATAGATATGTGTGTTTTTTCTTGAGGAATTAGCCAACAAAGTTTACAGTAATTATCACTTGCTTCTCTCCTAAAGGAGAAGGTGAAAGTGCTTGAGGAACACCTCTGTAGATTCCACACTGCAAGAAGGATGTGTTGAAGAACACAGAAAGTAACCAGATGAAAAACAAGAAGGAGAAGGGAACTCTGTGTCAACAAGTAGGTATAATGAACTAAATAACTTTTTTCCATGTGAAGAAATTAGGCAAATTCATAATTACTTTTGTTTTAGTTGCATCCTTCTAGTAGAGCTTTGTTCTCTAAGGTTGCCTACCATTACTCAGTTATGAACTACAAGAGGGCATGCATCTTCTTTATTTTTGTGTCACTACCATCAAACATGCTGTTGGGCACAGAACCACCTTTCAAAAAGTGATTATTAAGTAACTCAATTTATTTTTATATTATAGCATTTTTATTCTAAAACAATAACTCCCTGTGAAATTGGGTACTCTTATGAGTCATCTCAGAGAATTTTGGGGTAAGTGGAACCAACAGCCTGACCTAAGTAGGACTATATTAGTGACTAGTAAAGAGATGTCAACCTTGCTTACTGTAAATTGACTGAATCTGAAACATGAATATGGTGGAGCCAGAGGGGATGCCTTGAAGCAAAATTGAAGACTATCATAATAACAACGTTCCAGAAAGACATGTTTCAGCTTGGCTAGCTTCATGAGAGTGCAGCCTATGCATTTGCATAGACTCCTGTACTCAAAGGGTCATGCATTTGTTTTGATGCTCTCCTGTTGAAGTCTTGAAATTTTTAGTATCTTTTGAACAAGGCATCCACAATTTCATTTTGTACTGGGCCCTACAAATTAGGTAGCTGATCCTGGCGCCTAGTATGATGATGGGATCTACATGGGCCAAGATCAGAGAAGCTGTACCCAGATAGTATCTGAGAACTGCAGGTGAAGCAAGAATTGGCTGTAAGTAGAATTCAACTTTTACCTGGCTGTTGAGTATGCTGCAAGCACTATAGAGGGCAGATTTCCCAGAATGGTGAATGATAGACTACTGGTCAGAAAGGACAGGCATCCTCATGGGGAAGAGTCTTCAGGGAGCAAATAAGTAAGTCTCCCTTTCCCCTCGAGTGATAGGAAAGACAAAAAGAACTTACTGAGTTGGAAGACTAGGATAGTCTCAGAAGAGTGAGGACCTACCTGCAAATTCAGAGGGAAATAGCCTGACATGCAGAGAAGACATCTTTAGGAATTCCTAATCTTTGTCCCCAAATAGGGCCCCCTTTGGAAGGTCAGACTGGTCACCTTGGGAAGTCCCACACAGGGACAGAAGATATTAGAGTGTTAGTTGTAGAAGACACTTAAAAACCCATAAAACCTCACCTTGTTTTCTGAGTATTCTAAATGAAAGTCAGTAATTATATGCCAAGGAAAACAGCTAGGATACCTCTTAGACCTCTTGATTTGGGGGAGTAATTTTTTTACATTTCTTGTCGTTATCTCCATCTAATTCTTCATATTGATTGATCACACTGACTTAAAATGGACGGGCCTGTGTGCTTATTCTGAGGTGTAACAAGAAAGGGAGGAGGTGGGAGAATAACTTTGTACTCTGTTGTCTACCTTAGGGAGAGCCTACCTCGGGGAGAAACAAGTCATAGGACATAGAGTAGGAGAGGACAGTTTTTATGTTTGTTTTATAAGAGAAGATTAAATATATGTTGTCCATAAGAAGAAGATGTTTGGGACTGTAGCGTGACTTCGGGGTTGTTACTGGGAGTGGTTTGGAGGACTGTGACACAGCTGAGGATGAGCCAGGATAAATTAGTCTGCAAGGAAGCTTTCTGAGGTTCTTCTCCTAGAGGGCAATTTCAGGCATATTCAAGAAGAGACATTATCTCAGCCTCCAAGAGATTCCCAGGCATTCAAAAAATGATGAAACTGTGTTATCTCAATCAAATAAAAACATACATGTCATAATGATTTGATAATGTACTTTCTGCTGGCTGGGAGGAGGTGGCCTTGTATGAACTTGGCATGGTCATGGATCTGTGTGCTGGCCTTTTTGGAGCAGGATTTTAGAGAGCCTGCCAAGATCACCAAACTCACCAATCCCCTTTACTTTGATGATTTATATAGGAACAAATGCTGCAGTTATAAGAATTCCTCAATACATCTTTCGGACTAGGTAGGAAAGTGAAAAAAATTTAGTGGTTGGGTGAAAATGTTGTCCTCTCTTCTTTCTGTTTGTAGTGATGACTCTGGAAGAGAAAGGTGGATAATAGTTGATTACATAGGAGACATCCAAAGGAAGAATTTGTCTTCGGGATCATGACAGGAATGTCAAGAAGATATACTATTGAAAATGGAAAAGGGCAGTGGATCAAAGTGGAGAAGATATTTAACAAGGATAAATGGATGCAGCGGAGGGAGAAAAATTAAGACCAACTACCAAGTAGGTAGTACAAACAGTGGGTGTGACAGAGAAAGAATTTGTGTAGTGGATGTGGTCCCTAGTAATTATCATTCTTTCATTCATTCAACAAAACAGAAAAGTTCAAAGAATAATATTTATGACTTTAAGAAACTATACATGTCAATACAAAGTAGGGGGTGATAAAATAACTCAGTTTTAAGTTCAAAAAATGTTATTGAGAACACTGAGAATTCATGGGATAAAGCACCCTAAAAATATCAAAACTTATCTAGGAGAAGGAAAATAGAATAGTATTATGTATAACTGAGGTATACATCCAGATATAAACCAAGCTAAAGCAAAGAAGGCATATGAGAAATGAACCAACTCTACTACCATGAGAATACAGTTCAAACCACTTAGGAAGAGGAAAAATATGGATATTATATTTTTGGTGTTAAATCTTGGTGTTACTTGCCTTTTGCAGTAATGGAGAATTTTATTCTCTTTTGGAAAATTAATTTTGATAAAATTAAAGTATTTGATCAGCTCTTAACTTTTAACATTGATATTTTTAATCTCTAAAAAAGAGAGAGAATACAAGAGCAGTATATATCAATATGGAAATCCTAAGGGATAATAATGAGGCAGTAACCAGAATCTTGGAGTTCAGACTATTATAAAGGTTACATATGTTCCCTTTGCCCTCTGTTCCTCAAAGTGTGGTTCTTGGTCAGGGGTGGTTCCACAAATTGTTGTTGGTATGCAACAAGATGAAATAGGTATTTGGAAACTTTTATAGCAATTTTCATTATCACAACATTTAAAATTTTATTTTACAAAATTAAAACTGATCTCTTACTATAGATGTTTTGAGAAGCACTGTCCCAATTCATGATAAAATAGTATTCAAAAAGTGTACTATTGCCCTGACCAGTGTGGCTCAGTTGATTGGAGCATTGTTCATGCACCAAAGGGTGGCAGGCTCAATTCCTGATCATGGCATATACCCAGGTTGCAAGTTTGATTCCCGGTTGGGGTGTGTGGGGCAGGTAACCAATCGATGTGAATCTCTCTCTCTCTCTCTCTCTCTCTACCTCTCTCTGAAATCAATCTATAAAGAAAAAAAAGTGTACAGCTCTTTGTCTTGAAAGGAATACAGTTTATAGGAAAAGGAATCTAAAGAGAAAAGGAAAGAACAAGGATATTTTAGCATGTATTTGGAAATTATTCCAATGGGCCAAATGAGGAAAGTCATGTAAAAAGTAGTGTGATTTTATTAGCAGCTCTCATGATGAGAAAAAAAGGGTGAAACCCATTTATTGAGTATCAGTTTTATATTGGACATTTTTATTTCAATTATCTTATTTGATCTGTACCCTTCAGATAAGTGATATTATTGTATATTTTATTGAAGGGGGCATGAGGTTCAGTGACCTTAGTGGGTTGCATGGTGGACCCCAAAAAGTTATGTCTATATCCTAATCCCTAGAACATGTGATTATTACCTTATTTGGCAAAAGATGAGATTAAGCTAATGATATTGAGAGCAGGAGCTTATCCTAAATGGGTTCTACATGCATCACGCGTTGCCTTATAGATACACACTCAAAGGAGAAGACGAATGAATAGAAGAGGCAACATGGCCAAGGAAGCAGAAATAGGAGTGATGTGTCCACAATGCCTGGAGCAAGAAAAGACAAGGAAGGGATTGAGCCTTTGGAGGTATTGTGGCCCTGTTGATGCTTGCTTTTGGCTTCTAGCTTCCAGAACTATGACAGAATACATTGCTGTTGCTTTAAGCCACCCAGTTTGTGGTAATTTGTTAAGTAGCCTTAGGAATCTAATACAGTGACCTAAAGTAAATTCTAGAAAATGAAAAATTTGACATTTAACCTCAGCTCTAAATCCAAAGCCTTTTGCTACGAGCTATCACATAGCACTCTTCCAGACTTTATAATGCCTGGATGAAATGATTAGAATATGAAAGGATAGGGAGAGCACAGAGAAATAAAGATGCAGTCTCATGTCAGGGGGTTGAATCCTGGTTCCTCTATTTTCTGTACTTGTCTTCTTGAAGTCTCAGTGTCATAAACCAAATTAACAATGTTACAGTGAGGGTTGAGTACAATGCCATCTGTGTAAATTTCTTTGCAAATTGTAGAGCACTATTCAAATGCTAATTACTGAGGGGTTTTTTCTTCCCCTAAGAGAGACTGAAGAGATGATGTTAGCGGTAACCTTTCCATCAATTTCTAACTTTCTGTGCAGGTGCAATGGCACTGGTTGCCCACCTTTCTGCCATAGGAGAGAGCAAGGTGAGCACCCTGGTCTGCCCAGATACATGGTCCTAACATCACGTGTCTACAGGAGCAACACGAAGCCACCTGAACCTGTTGAGCAATTTCTATTTGAAAGAAAACCTCAGCAGCTACCATGCCAAAAACAAAATAGTTGTTTTTGGCAGATAATTTTTTTCAGTATTCAGATGGACAATACTAAATAACTCTATTCAATAGACCAGTTCATTTTTACTTGTTTACTTACACCCAGCCTTGTTCCAGAAAGGATTTAAGGTGGATTACCTATTAATACCACAGAAGATAAAGTGAAAAATAAGTGGTGAGGAAAGTAGGACAACAGGAAAATGAGACTCAGAAAAATAAATAAAACAAGGAGCATATTAGACTATTGTGCTCTATAGAATCTTTTCCCCTCACCAGGCTTGGCCACTGAGTGTGTCTCCAGGCTTTCTTACTGTGAATATAATAAAGAGCTCTAAGTCAAGGTCCCAACAACATCCCCTCTAGGAAGTTATTTGAGTCTGCCCAGAGCACCAGCTTTGGGAGATGAAGGCCTCAAAGATCTTGACAATGAGCATAATCACAGTCATTTTTAGCTTAGATTAAAAAAAAAAGTCAGTAAAGCATCCATGAAATTTGTATCTTAGAGGAACATAATTTCCTGATGTACTGTCTAATAGAAATTAGCTATAAAATTCTTATTTGCAGAACTGTTGACTAACTATACAAGATGATTAACTATAAATCATGTAAGCAAAAGGAAATGTCTACCAAAAGAAATGACTTTGGTTCCATTCATCTGGAACCCCCCCCCCCCACTTTTTTTTTGGCACCAATCAACTGGTCAAGCTTGATTGGTAGCCACTCTCTAATCTTAGTGTCTGCTTATTAGAGAATGTCTATTTTTCTATTCTCTAGAATCAGGGGAAATTCATCCAGTTTATAGCAAAGTGTCATTATATTATGAAGATTCAAATTAAAAGGAAAAGATCAGTCAGAGCATATGTCTCTGTTTTTACTCCACTGAAATCACTACTTGAAGATGAATTCAATTAACTTTTTGGAAGTGAATTGTGCAGCAAATTCATAGGGGCGAGACCTTCATGATGCTGCGGTGCTAAAATGAAAGAGTTTATAAGAGTGATATTACCAGAACTGTCTCTCTTTGTTCTCTGGCCGGGGTTGGCAAACTTCTTCTGTAAAAGGCTAGATGGTAAAGATTTTAGGCCTTTGGAACCCTATGTCTCTGTTGTGACTATTCAACTCTGCTGTTGTGCAAAAGCAGCCTTAACCATTCCATACGTTAATGGGTGGAGCTAAGTTCCATTAAAACTATTTATAAAAACATAGGGCAGGAGACTGGCCCCTGAGCCATAGTTTGCTGACCCTCCTCTATGTGAACTGTGGGGTTTTAAGTCCTCATTTAACATTCTCACTGTATTCTAAACTAGTTACCAAGAGAAGAGAATGCTTTGGTTTGACAGCCTATGTCCCTGAAAATGAAAGAAAGGGCCCTCCTTTCAGGCAAGAAGACCTTAATTTTTGACATAAATTATTGCTACCTACATACCAGTTTTCTGAAGCATGGAGCTTTCCATTCCATAAATAAGACAGGAAAACTATTCTCAGCTTCTAGTCTAGCCTCAGCTTCTATATATTAGCAGCCTAGTCCCTTGACATGGTCTGGCTGAAGCACGGGTAAAGGAGATCACTTAATGGGCACAATAATAATTCATTACTCTTGATTTTAAACATTTCAGCCTTGTACAAGCCAGGTTATAAAAATATTTGTATGTATACATTGTTATCTACCTTTTTTAGAAGTACCCTCACAGAATGACAGTTTGATATCAGTCCTTCATCTTTTATTAAGGACTAGTAGCCCGGTGCACAAAAATTTGTGCGCTGGCAGGGGGGCGGGGTGTCCCTCAGTTATTAAACATTTATCGGCACAACACTGACCACATTGGTGGTGGTGGTAGTCTTGTCAGAATGTGTTATATTATGCAGATGAAAATCTACTTAAACAGATTTGATGTAGATATTTTCAAAGATGGAAGAATTGTCCCTGTCAACTATTTTAGTTGATTTGTATCTTCACTAATTGTCATCATTGCAAAGTTTTCAGTCCCCATATGGATTGCTGGATATAATAGGTCATGCGCTGTCCCTGTCCTTTGTAGCCTTTGTTACCTTAAGGACTCTAGTTTTCCATTTATATGTTTAAGTACCAACCTTACCGGCTTAAAAATGTAAGCTTTTAGCACTGCTCTCTCTGTTCTATATCCTTTTGATGAAAAGTGGAGTTGGGTTGCAGCACAGGAGAGAAATTCAGAAGGGGAATATTGAAGTAATGACTGCAGTAGGAGAAGAGGGAACCTATTTCCCTGGCCACAAGCACTGACGCCCTGGACCACAGGGCTGGCAGCTTCTCTGGGTGGCTGAAGCCTGGGACCTCGGGCAGGTGGCTTGTCCGTCTCCTGGGCTGCAGCCAGCCACAGGCGCTGGCGCCTGGACCAGAGGTGGGTGGCTTCTTCTTCTGGCGGCTTCTTCTTCTTCTATGCTTCCAGGGAGGTCAGTCAGTTATGTGTATATGTGTGTGCATGCAAACATAGGCGTGTACACGTGTGTATGTGGAAATCTGCTGGGCAAGTCAAGACCATAGAAGAGTTGCTCCCTATCTCTTGAATCTTCCAGAGATATCCCCCACTTTTTTATTCTATCACTACTGGAGAGTCAGTATTTGCAGCCAGCCAGCCAGTGACTCTCTCAGTGTCTATTTCTGACTTCTTTCCCTGTCTGTCTTCCAACCCCTAATCATATTTCCACCTGGATGCATAATTTTTACTCCCAATATGCTGTATAGAGGAGTCAGGATGCTGTCTTCCCATGAATAGTACTCAGTAACAAACCAATTGAATTTTAGTTGGGCAATGCCCCTACCCACCCTTCAAATCCCTTCCATCATGCATTTCTGTTTCCCTTTTTGTTTGTTGGATTGTTCTGCTGCTCCTTCTCCTCACCCCACCACCCTTGGATCGTAATGTAGAATTCTTTTACCATGTCAAAAAATTATTAAAAATACAGGTACTTTGAAAAAAAAATACAGGTACTTCTCTGAACACCGGCCGGGGGGGTGGGGGGGGTGGGCAGGGAAGAGGCGGCTGCCGGCGGCTGCCTCTTCCCTGCCCCGCCTGCTTCTCCGATCACCGGCCGGGGGACAGGCAAAGGCAGCCCCAGTTTTCCAATCATGGGCCGGGGGGCAGGGCAAAGGCGGCCCCAGTTCTCTGATCATTGGGGCGGAGGAGCAGAGCAAAGGCAGCCCACAGGGCCGCCTTTGCCCTGCCCCCCCCGGCTCTTGTCTGCCGCCTGGGTTTCCGATCACCGTCAGTGGCAGGCGGCTTCTTCCGTCCTTCCCCTTTCGCCTCCCAGCATTGCACCTACATATGCAAATTAACCGCCATTTTTGTTGGCCGTTAACTGCCATCTTTGTTGGCAGTTAATTTGCATATCACCCTGATTAGCCAATGGGAAGCGTAGTGAAGGTATGGTCAATTACCATGTTTGTCTATTATTAGATAGGATTGCATATAAAAGTAGCCATTTGGAGAATGTAACCATTTGGAGAATGCTGTTGGAGACATTTTCCGTTAGGTTATTTTGTGTTCTTTATGTAAAATTCTATCTGTGATATCTCTTAGAGTTTAGAGGGACAGACAAGTGTGTTTCTTGTTATACTTCCTGTTACTAACCAGAGAATGCCCTGTAACTCCTCTTGTACCACACTCCAGTCCAGTGTTGTTTTTTCATCTGTTTCCAAAAAGTACAGATAAGTATATGTTCCATTGCACAGATGTTTAGCTGAGGTTTTCTTACCCATCCATCTCTTCCTTTTATTCTTGGTCTCTTCATCTTTTATTGGTTGCAACTGATTGTATTTGTATCTGTTTTTTTATTTTTATTTTTAAATCATCACCTGAGAGTATTTCCCATTGATTTTTAGAGAGAACAGGAGGGAGAGGGAAAGACAGAGAGAAACACCAATGTGAGAGAGATACATCGTTTGGTTGCCTCCCACATGCCCCTGATCAGGGCTGGGAGCCTGCAACCAAGTGATGTGCCCTTGACCAGAATCAAACCCGGGACCCTTCAGTCCATAGACTGACACTCTCTCCACTGAGACAAACCAGCCAGTGCTGTATTTGTATCTTAATATAAAATACCATTGGGGTATAAATAACAAATAAAAAATAAAGTTTGAGCTTGTTGAATGTTTAGGACCACAAAAGGAGCTTTTCTTCTGTATCAGAAACTGGAAGAACAAGAAAGTGATCACCCAGCTGCCTGGGGGACAGATGGTATAATGATAACAGATAGCAAAACTTATTAAATTCATTTTTTGCTTTTAAATTCTGCAGCAAGGAAAGTGGTCTTCAGGAAGGACAAAAACAAAATAACACCTTTAATTATTTTGGGTGGTTCTTTGTCTGTTGGCATGTGTTTTTTGTTTTGTTTTGTTTTTAACACCTGTCTCATTGTATTTTCACCCTGTGAGGTAGTCACAATAGCCATTAACCTACTTTACTAAGGAGGAAATCATGACTCAGCATTAAGTGCAAAAAGGGAGTTGACTGTAACTCTAAGTAAATGAGTGAACAGTAAGACAAAGCCTGGTTACTTTAATGAACTCTAGTTGCCAGCACTGGGTGTAAACTATGCCAGGCAACTGAGAAAACTGGGGTGTGGGACAAATAGTAGATGTTCAAAATGTTCTTTATGAATGAGTGAATGTAAGCTTAGGATTAATCTTAACAATTACTAAGATATTGCAGAGACCAAAAGATAAATAAATAACAAAAATGCCAATCCATTTTTTTAAAAAGAGATAGATTCCACAGTCCGTAAACAAGTCAGCTATTCTCAGAGATGACCCCAGAAAAAGTCAAGAGTAGATTTTTAAGCTAATGGTTTGGAAGTATTAAAAGAATGTAGTGGTTTGATGTAGTCCCATTTGTTTATTTTTTTCCTTGTTTCTCTTGCCCTAGGCAATGTATCTGTGAAAATTCTGCTACTCGAGATGTCTGATATTTTGCTGCCTATGTTTTCTTTTAGGGTTTTTATGGTTTCATGGCTTACATTTAATTCTTTTATCAATTTTGAGTTTATTCTTGTGTATGGTGTAAGTTGGTGGTCTAGTTTCATTTTTTAGTATGCACCTGTCCAATTTTTCCAACATCATTTATTGAAGAGACTGTCTTTACTCCATTGTATGCTTCTGCCTCCTTTGTCAAATATTAATTGAGCATAATGACTTGTGTTGATTTCTAGATTCCCTGTTCTGTTCCATTGATCTATATGCTTATTCTTGTGCCAGTCTCAGGCTGTTTTGATTATAGTGACTTTTTAGTATAACTTGATATCTGGTATTGTGATCCCTTCAAATTTGTTCTTCTTTCTCAAGATTGCTGCGGCTACTCGGAGTCCTTTTTGGTTCCATATACATTTTTGGAGTATTTGTTCTAGAGGGAAATATGCCTTTGGTATTTTATAGGGATTGCATTAAGTCTATAGGTTGCTTTGGGTAGTATGGCCATTTTAATTATTTAAGAGAGGAAGGGAGAGGGAGATAGAAACATCAATGATGAGAGAGAATCATTGATTAGCTGCCTCTGCAAGCCCCCCACTGGGGACCGGGCCCATAAACCAGGCATGTGCCCTGATTAGGAATCAAACCGTGACCTCCTGGTTCATAGTTTGACATTCAACCACTGAGCCACATTGCCTGGGCTATATATGGCCTTTCCTATGTTAAGTTATGTTTCCTCTATACCTACTTTGTTGAGAGTTTTTAACATAAATGGATGTTTAATTTTGTCAAATGACTTTTCAATATCGTGATGATCATATGATTTTTATCCTTTTTGTTAATGAGTGATTTGTAGATGTTAAATCATTCTTACATCCCTGGAATAAATCTCAATTGATCGTGTGTATAATCTTCTCAATGTGTTATTGATTTCAGTTTGCTAACATGGTTGAAGATTTTTGTATCTATGTTCATTAGGGATATTGGCTTGTTATTTTCTTTTCTTGTGATGTCCATGTTTGGTTTTTGTATGAGAATACTACTAGCCTGGAAAAAATGAGTTTGGAAGAGTTCCCTCTTCTTCTATTTTTTGAAGAGTTTGAGAAGGATTGGTATTCATTCTTCATTAAATGTTAGGTAGAATTCACCAGCACAGCTATATGATCTTGAATGTTTCTTTATTGGGAGGTTTCTGACTACTGATTCAATCTCCTTACTAGTAATCAGCCAGATTAAGTTTTCTATTTCTTCATGATTGAGTTTTGTAGATTGTATGTTTTTGGGAATTTATCCATTTCTTTTAGGTTGTCCAATTTGTTAGTGTATAATTGTTCATAGTAGTCTTCTATGATCCTTTGTATTTCTGTGTTATCAGTGATAAGATCTCCTCTTTCATTTCTGATTTTATTTATTTGCGCTCTCTCTTTTTTTCTTGGCGAGTCTAGCTAAAGGTTTGTCAATATTGTTTATTTTGTCAAAGAACCAGCTCTTAGTTTCATTAATCTTTTTTATTGTCTTTTTAGTCTTTATTTCTACTCAAATCTTTGTTATTTGTCTTCTTCTACTAATTTTGGGCTTCATTTGTTCTTATTTTTCTAGTTCCTTGAGGTATAAAGTTAGGTTATTTATTTGAGACTTGTCTTTTTAAAAAATTTATCTTTATTGTTGAAATAATTACAGATGCTTTCCTCCCTCATTATCCCTCATTGACCCCCTCCTCCGCACTCCTGCCCTCTCCCCAGGGCTTCACTGCACTGTTGTCTATGGGTTATGCATATCTTGATTCTTGAGGCATTTATTGCTATGAACTTCCCTCTTAGAACTGCTTTTGCTGCATCCTATAAATTTTGATACGTTAGATTTCAATTTTCACTTGTCTCAAGATCTATTTAGATTATTTTTATTCTTCTTTGACCTATTAATTATTCAGTAGCATGTTGTTTAATTGCCACATATTTGTAAATTTTATAGTTTTCTCTATATAATTAATTTCTAGTTTTATATAATTATTGTTGGAAAAGATGCGTGGTAGGATTTTAATTTTCTTAAATTTATTAAGACTTGTTTTGTGATCTAACATGATCTATCATGGAAAATGTTCCATGTGTACTTAAGAAGAATGTGCATCTGTCACTTTTGGATGGGATGTTCTACAAATATCTCTTAAGTCCATCTTGTTTAACATGTTGTTTAAGGCCAGTGTTTTCTTACTGATTTTTAAAAAAATTTATTTTTCAATTACAGTTGACATACAATATTATATTAGTTTCAGGTATACAACATAGTGATTAGACATCTATATGCTTGTGAAGTGATCACCCAGATAAGTTTAGTTTTAACTGATTTTATGTCTGGATGATATATTAAATGATGTAAGTAGAGTATTAAAGTCCCCTACTATTATTGTATTTCTCTCTTAAGGTCTGTTAATATTTGTGTATATATCTAGGTGCACGGTTGTGAAGTTGTAATGCACTGTGGAAGGAAGAATTCCCAGGGGAATTCTGAGAAGTCACTCTTACAAGTCAGGTAAAAAGTGAAATTATAATGAGTTATCAAGGTTTATCCAAATCTAATGTCATTTATAAACTTACTTTAGATTATTCCTGTTTGGATTTTCATTTAGCTCCAAGCAATGACTGGAGTATAATAAATGCTAGATAACTATTTATGTAAATGAATCTTCAAAAGGGAGAGGAAAGGATTAGGAGCTGGTAGTGAAATATCTATCAGAATATGTCACTCCTGACATAACACTCCCAGGATCATTTTGCAATCAGAGGCGTTAGTGAGAGGTTTTCCTCTACAGTGTTTGCACTCACTGTGCCCTTTGCTTAGAACATGTTTCCTCTTGGATTTTCACCAGACTCAGCCTCTTACTTTAGTCAGGTCTATTTAAAAGGCACTTTATCAAAGAGATGTATATCTGAAGTAGCAATCCCTTAAACTTCATCACTGCACTATACCCCTATTCTGCTTTCTTTCTTCATTTTTCATTTTCTTGCCACACACACACACACACACACCACACCAAAATGTCATTTAAAGGTAAGCTTCTTGGTTGCAGGGATTTTGTTTTATTCTTATTTGTTATGAATTGAATTGTTTCCCCTCAAAATTCATATAGTGAAATCCTAACCCTCAGTACCTCAGCATATGGCCTTATTTAGAAATAAGATTGTTGTAGGTGTAGGTGGTTAAGATGATGTTATACTGAAGTAAGGTGGGTCTTAATCCAATGACTGATGATATTATAAAAGGGGAAATTTGGACAGAGACATGCACATAAGGAGAATGCAATGCTTCTACAAACCAAGGAATGCCAAAGATTGCAAACCACCAGAAGCTAGGAGAGAGGCATGGAAAAGTTTCTCCCTCACAGCTCTCAGAAGGAGCCGATCCCACTGATACGTTGATCTTGGCTTCTAGCCTCCAGAACTGTGAGACAATACATTTCTGTTGTTTAAGACATGGTGCTTTGTTATGGCAGCCCTAGCGAACCAATAAACTGTATCTCTAAAACTGTGACTAGATATAGTAGGCATTCGATAAATACTTTTCGAGTGAATGTCGAATGAATGAATAAATGGGTGAAGGAATGAATATATGTTACATCAGGAAAGTAATCTATCCTTTCCTGATGGAAAATGACAGCCACTACAGTTTAGAAGCTTTATTTAGTTCTTATCTGTTCTCCTACATTCGGAAAAAAAGAACTCTTATGACAGAAAAATTGATCATATATTAGGAGTCATCAAGAAATCTTATTTAATCTGAATCGCTATTAAAAAATACAGAGAGACATGGGTTTTAGGGATCATTGAAATTTTAATTTGCCCTGAGGCAAAAGTCTAAAATGAATAATTTCCTGAGGTTGCTTTTAGATTTTGATTCTGTGTTTTTCCTTGACGAATTTATCTATTTATAGAAATCAGGTCAGTGAGACTGTGTGAGTTATAGGCAATGTGATTTCATTGCACTCCAGGCTCAACTATGTTTCAGAGTAGAATTTTCCTCATGGAGAAATTGGGCCATCAGCAAAATAATGGTATAGGAAGCAAACCAGAGCAGAATGCAGAAAATTCTCTTTATGGTTCAAATGTTTGGGTTTGTTATTACCTGAGATGAGATGATATTTATCCATGTGCCTTCAGATAATGGGCTTTGAAGAAGGAGCTGGATGAACAGACAATAATTAGAACTTCAGAGAGTGATCTGGATGTGACTAGATTCATTAGTCTGGATTCTATCTGGAAAGCTCCATCTGGCCAGAGTGAGGTTATGTTTTCAATGTGTCAATACTGGCCTAGGTGAGCTCTCTTGAGCTAACCAACAGAAGTGGTGTTTGGAAAACCACTGTACAGAGTCCTTTTTAGGTCCCCTACCTTGCCAAAGAAACTGCAGGGTCATATTCTTTGTTTCCTGGCCTTCAGAGCCCTTGACTTCTCCTGTATGAAACTTTCCCAAATGTCCTATTATTGTGAGTTAACAGCCTCCACTTTACTCTGTCTCCTTCTCCTCTTTAGAAACTCAAATTTCCTAAGATAGATCTTCACTCCAATACAAGACACTGTTACCTTGCTGTGCAAAACTCATGCATTCATAGGGGATGGGTAAGGAGGGTACATAATTTACAGCTCCAAAGAGAGGAGTTAGATTCTTCTCCCATTCATGATCTGCTGAGCCCCCTGGGGAGAATATTTTGAGCTGGAATTTTGGTCCTCTTGGCTTCCCCAACTCTTTGGTTCCTCTAGCTATCCTCGCTTAACTTAAGTCCAGAAAGCTCACCACAATGTTAAATATATGAAATCAAAATCAGCAAAGAGCAGAACATGGCTTCTACTTTCTCACCCCTACCCCAGTTTTGCAAATGGGTCAATAAAAATAGTGTCCTTGATGTGGGCAATGGCGCAAATTAATACAGTGAAAACTCAAATAGAAAACAAATTCCCAGAACAGAGGCTATTTATATTTAAAGTCTTTGAATTGTGGAGAATAGTTAGAGAAAAAAATCTTAAATGTCATCTAATTTAATTCACTTACTTTACAGATTAGGAAAAAGGATGCTCTGAGTACGAGATCTTTTTCTTTGCAGATCCTACATTCTTCATGTAGTTCCTTATTTTTATATCTTTAAGATTAAAAAATAAATTATTCCAGCCCTTGACAGGTATTCAGTTGGTTAGAGTCCCATGTATCAAAAGTGATGTGGGTTTGATTCCCTGTCAGGGCACATGCCTGGGGGAGAGGTCGGGGAATGTTGTTTCTCTTTCTCCATCTCTCTCTCATCAACACCATATTCTTGGGTGAGGATTTCAAATTTTTTTTAAAAAGTTAATTCCTCCTTGCATTATCTCTGCCTTATCTAGGGCAAAAAAGGTTTCTAAAATAAGAGGGTGGGTGAATTAACCAAGATCATAGAGCAAAATGAAAGTAGAAGTACTTGGATGAGAGCCGGTATCCACTGGATCTTAGTTCAGTGCTCTGTAATTTGAGTATTAAAGCAAATTAGGACTGAGTGAAGATTAGAATTAGTAGTCCCTACACTCAGGTAAAATGGGCTGCTGTGTTATTCTCTATAGTTTAATATTTACTGTTACTCTATGGCAATGATTGTCAGTTTCTTTTGGAGGATGGAGTAATGGTCTCCATTGAGAGTCTGAATATTAAGGGTCTTCTTTTCAGAAAAATGTACACTCACAATTTGCACAGAAGTTCAGGTGATTCACATAACTCCTTAATTTGAAAGCAGGCCCCTAGCCTATGAACTGATGTTCTAAATATTAATGTCAGCTAATATTGATTATTAGCTATGTCCCAGGCATTATTCTGAGTACTTCATGTGTGCTACATTATTTAATTCCTGCAACACTTAAAGCAAGTTTCAGCTTTATCTCTATTTTACAGAAAAATTAGATATTTAAAGAACATCTATTTATTTAACAATATTCATTGAAGACTGATTGATGCCAGCCAGGTACAATGCTAGGTGCTAAGAATTAAATGGTGCAAAAAACAAAACAAAACAATGATGGTGCTGTGCCTGCCCTCAGTAAGCTGGGAATCCAGTGAAATAGACTAACTGCATGTTTACATAGAAATGTGTCATGAAGCAAACAGACATGGTGAATATGTTGGGCACATTAATAACACATACACATGGGGTGTTGGAAGAATGTAAAGAAGGAAGTCATGTCTAGACCACCAAAAAAAAATAGGTGCAAAGGGCACGTGATGAGGGGTTGCAGAAGTGGTGAGTGTGCCAGACAAGGTGAGTGCGGGCACCTTGGATAGAGGTCAACTTCAAAGGACACATCCTAACTCCAACCAGGTCCATCTGCCCCCAGAGTCAGTCCCTGCCCCATGTTGACACCTTTTAGTTCTTCTAACTACAAAGACTCCTGATGGTACTTTATAGCCTATCTTGGTCTCTTCCATGCCCATGGGAAGTACACCTCCCTAAAATGCCCAAGTAGTGTGTCTCGGACCACCTGTGAAGGACCAAGTTTTAAAATTTTCAATCTGTCACTTTGTGTTCTGATTCTTTTGTCTTTACTTTTTGCCGGAGAACCAACCTGTCACACCCCCTCCCTTAAAGCCCTGGTTCCCAAGCTTGCCTTCTATATCTGGATGGGCTCTAAGTAGGAGTGCAGAGAACCCTGGGTAATCATAGGTTCATGTTTAGCCATTTCCTGCCTCCTCCTAAATTTTGAGAGATTATGCATCCAGACTGCTGCTTTAATTTGGTAAAAAAAAATTTTTTTTTAAATCTATAAATGTATTTCTAAAAACTTAAAAGTTTTTAGCTCTCACCATTGCCTCTATATCTGCAGAGCCCTTACCCAAACAATCAGGCCTTTATTTCTTCTTTCTGGAGCAAAAGCTTGCTGACATACATGCATCCCAGGCCATGTGCTGGAGCCCTGCCCAGAGTGGCAGGGGTAGGAACCCAGGCTACATATGACATGTAGACTCCTGTTCAGCTGATATATTTGGTATGCCACCCCTGGTGAGCAGGCCAACACGACAAACAGGAAAACACTGCTACTTTCAAGATCCATTAGAATCCCAAGGCCGTGGAAGAAATGGTTGATAGATAGAAATGGTCAGAATTGGCAGGTTAAGAAGTCCTATTCTAAAAGCTTCTAGGGTGTGCTGGCAAACACTGGGCAATAAATAAGTACACTTTAGGATAATAAAAATGTACTTGACAACGTGCTTCTGAGCGAGCACAGTGAGGGAATGAAGGGACAATCTGTGACCGTGGTTTTCACCTCTCACTATCCAGAAACCGATCAGGTTGGGCTGAGAACAAGCATCCGTGCATTCAGCTATCGGAATGCAGAGTGTTCCCAACTAATACAATACATTAATAACTTTCAGCAACCTTCACTTCTGGACATGAGGTCATTAATTTTTGAATCAGGGAAGCAAGATGGTCTGCGGTCTGATATTTTCATTTGAAAGTAAGTGGGAAGACAAAAGCAAAGAGGCTTTTTGGCTATGAGAGAATGAATGACCTTCCAAGTAAGGAATTTAAACTGGAGCTTTCAACTTTTCAGGGGAATGAGGCTGGAGAACCTTTTTGGAGCTGAAATTTAAGGTGGAAAAGTGGTTGTGGGTTACATTGTCCCCCAATGCCCCCTGAGCGTACGCACCCTTTCCCATGACGCATACCACTCTCAAGGGCTCTGGTGTCTCGGAACCACTTTTGAGCAGGAAAACATTATTGCGAACAGTCTTTTCTTTTCTTTTTTTTTTAAACAGAGGGCTGGCATGCCAGCACATGCTTGAATGCTCTCACAGTTACATATAAACTTTAAAAAGAGGCCCCTTTCCCCCTAGCCTGACTCATACTCCATGCATCGTATAACCAGTGTTTGCAAAGGCTACGAAGAATGCTTGTGGCAATTGGATATCTTTTGTCCGATTGGGGGAGAGATAAAAACAGGTGATGTAGAAGGGGGTGGGAGAGTAAAGTTGTGCGGGGGGGGGGGGTGCATTTAGGGGGAGGGGTCATGAGAGGCAGAGTGAAAGTTTCTCCCATGTCTTGACTATTCTTTAGGACATGTAAGATAATAGAACCATTGTATTTAAAAAAATTATTGCTGACACTATTACAGATGACGTCCCTTTAGAACCATTGTATTTTAAAGATGGAGGAGACCTTTGAAATCTGAAATGAAAATTCAGAAGTATTAACTTCCAGTGCAAATCATGCAGCTGGGAGAAGTCGTGGGAGCCGGCCTCTGAACAGCACAGTCCCCATTTCTCAGCACAAAACTCATTTGAGAATCTGTAAAGCCTGCAGGCACTTTCCCCTGGAAAAAAAAACCCCAAAACAAAAACTACACATAATGTTCCCTGTACAATTTCAAAGGATTTATGGACTCCTTAAATTTGCCTGTGAACGCCAGGGTCTGATGAATTCTCCACTAGGGTTATTGACTGAGCATGTAAATAGTGTTCAGCCACAGAGGGGTTAGGTCCTCCTTTCTACTTACTAGCTGTTTGAGCACCAGCAAGCATGGGATGCTTCCTAAGCCTCAGTTTCCTGACATATGAAATAGGTATAATCGTATGAGTGTAGCACCTATTCATAGGAGATCATGAATATGAAGTATGATCATGGGTTTAAGGAACTTGGATTAACAGAGAGCCTGGCGGGTGGGAAGGACAAGTATTCCAGTTGTTTCCAGCCTTCTTCATTGAGATCATGGCCTCTGTGGTTAGCTTGTTGATGGGCTACTCCAGACCCGGGTCTCTGAATTTCTTCCTACTCCTTTGCCTTTTGCTTCCTTCTGGCCTAAATCTATTTGCTTCCTGGCCATTTTCCTCTCCTGAAGGGTCTCTCCATCTCACCACTTGAAAGGTAGCCTGTGTTCAAATGTCTTGAGAAATTTGTGGTGCAGAAACCCATTAGAAGGAAGTACTAGGAAAACATGTTTGCTTGAGAAGAAAGCATGCTGGTGAAGTGCTTCCATTCTGTAATGGATATCACACAGTAGAACAAGTGGAAATAACAAGTCTGTAAGAACATTTTTGAGCCCGTGTTATTATTTCATCTTCCCTTTAATAATAGTGGGGCAAAGTGGCTCGTTTCCTTCATAGAGTTTATTTTTTAAAAGTCTAAACCTTCAGTATGGAAAACGTCTATGTTTGATATCAATTTTCTTTGGTTTCGGTACTTAAATTACTTGTAACTTCTAATGCGTTCCACCTACCCCGGCCTCGATCTCCTCAAATCCATGTTGAGAAGCAGAAAGGTAGTTCCAAGAGGAGGAGGGATAACTGAGCAGAGAGAACCTGCTCACACCACCCTCCTTCTAACTCAAATTGTCCATTTTTTAAAGTTGGAAATTCTGGGAACTGGTACAGGGTGAGTTAGACGAAGTCTTAAAAAACTGAGCCTCCAAAGCTAGTTCAGTGTAAACCTCGCAACTTCCCTTCTACCTGACAAAGGTGGATCAAAAGACTGATAAACTCTGTTGGCTTTTCGTGCCAGTTCAACTCCCACACACTTACCATTGAAAGTAAAACTTCAAGATACTTTACCACAGAAAAAACAGAAAGGAACCTTTAGTTCCAGAGCAGCAAAAGTCTGCACTCGCATTAAGCTAACTAGAGTTTAACTCTACCCACATAAGGATTATATGAGAGCCAAGAGAGTGTGTTTCTGGCTTTCTGAAGCTTTGAGAATGAAAGTGAAGTACAAGTGATGATCTTAGAAACCAAGTCTTCCTCTTGGTAAGGATAGCGTTCATGTGACAGTTCTCTAAAGAGCTGCAATCTCAGGGGGCATAAAATGAAGCTGCTTAGCCGTGGGAAGCAACCTGTTTTAGAGGGGCAATTCCTTCATTCTCTCTGCTCCTAACACAGACTTGGGTTCAAAGCATTTGTTTGCTATATACAAACTAAGGAGCCTGGGCAAAATACTTATTTATAGCTTTGTAAGCTTTGTTTCTTTCTATGTAACTGACAGAGCCATTGCTTGAACCAGTCCATCTATAGTGTCTGACACATGGCATGCACTTTCTCATCTTGGGACAGGAATTTTGTCTTGGCTAGTGGCTAAGTGTATTGAAGGGTGAGGAAATTCTTTTTGAATAGTGACTTAAACTCCAGAGTTAGAGGAGATGGCAGGTTTGGAATTGGAGTGTGAGTATGTTGAGAGGTAGTGTTTATACTCATTGAAGATAATAAACATTTTTCTCTAACTTGTTGAAAATATGCTAGACTCTTTTTTATCCTCTTTTTCTCAATGTCTAATAAGAGTGTATACAAAGAAATCAATTAAGCTGGTATGATGACAGCTCACCTTTGTCATCCAGGTGATTAGTTAACAGAGTCATCATCAACTTACTACCCACTTCAGCATGATGTGCTGAAAAGAAAAATGAACTGGGTACTACATGGAGAAGCATCTATTCCACAAATACATATTAACCCCTACTCTGTCACAGGCTGAGGGCTAGGTGCTAGAAACCCAAAGATGAGGGAATCCAACATCACACTGTTGCATGAGTCTTGATGTAGAATTCTCAGGAATTGAAAGAGGAACTCATTTTGTGTTGTTTTTTTTATTTTTGGTTGTTGTTGTTTTTTTGTGTGTGTGTGTTTGCTTTTGTTTCACTAACAAAATTTAATAGTCATTTTACTAATTATAAAGGCAAAACGTATTTCCCAACTTTATTGAGATAATTGACATATAACATTATGTAATTTTATAGTGTATATTGTGTTGATTTGATGCACTTATTTAAGACAGAAGATTACCACCATAATATTAGCTAACACTTCTGTCACAGTCACATAATTACCTTTTCTTTTTTTTTGGGTGTGTAATGAGAACATTTAAGATCTACTTACTCTCTTAGTAATATTCAAGTATATAGTGCAGTTCTGTTATCTATCATCACAAAGCTGTGCATTAGATCTCCAGAACTTACTCATCTTCTATCTGTCAGCTTATACCCTTGACCAACAACTCACCATTTCCTTCACCCCCCCCCCCCCCAGGGCCTGGGAACCACCATTCTACTCTTTGTTTATACAAGGTTGACTTTTTTTAGATTCCACATATGAGTGATACCATGCAGTATTTGTCTTTCTCTGTCTGGCTTATTTCACTAAGCATAATGTCATCAAGGTACATCTATGTTGTTGAAAATGGCAGAAGTTCCTTTAAAAAAATATTTTTATTGATTTTTTACAGAGAGGAAGGGAGAGGGATAGAGAGCTAGAAACATTGATGAGAGGGAAACATTGATCAGCTGCCTCCTGCACACCCCCCACTGGGGATGTGCCCACAACCAAGGTACATGCCCTTTACCGGAATCGAACCTGGGACCCTTCAGTCCGCAGGCCGATGCTCTATCCACTGAGCCAAACCAGTTAGGGCATCCTTTGCTTTTTTCATGGCTGATAATATGTGTATATATATCCCACATTTTTAATCTATTCATCCATTTATAGGTACTTAGTTTGTTTCCATATCTTGGCTATTGTGAATAATGCTGCAATAAACAAGGGAGTGCAGATATCTCTTTGATATCCTGTTTTCATTTTCTTTGAATATAAATACAGAAGTAGAATTGCTGGATCATATGATAGTTCTATTTTTAATTTTTTGAGGCACCTCCATACTGTTTTCCACAGTGGCTGCCCCTATTTACATTCCCACCAACAGTTCCCTTTTCTCCATATTCTCACCAACATTTATCACTTGTCATTTTGATAATAGTCATTCTAAAAGGTGAGGTGATAACTCATTATTATGGTTTTGATTTGCATTTCTCTGATGATGAGTCATGTTGAGCACCTTCTCATGTACTTGTTGGCCATTTGTATGTGTACTTTATAAAAATGTCTATATAGTTCCTTTGCCCATTTTTAATTTGATGTTTTTTGCCATTGAGCTATATGAGTTCTTTATATATTTTGGATATTGACCCCTTATCAGATATATGGTTTGAAAACATTTTCTCCCATTCCATATGTTTCCTTTTCATTTTGTTTATTGTTTCTTTTGCTGTGCAGAACTTTTTAGTTTGATGTACTCCCACTTATTTATTTTTGCCTTTGTTGCTTGTGCTTTTGGTATTAAATTTAAAAAAATCATTGCCAAGACCTATGTCAAGGAGCTTTTTCCCTGTTTTATTCTAGGAGTTTTATGGTTGCAGATCTTACATTTAAGTCTTTAAACCATTTCAAGTTTTTCTTGTGAACGGTGTAAGACAGGTGTCCAATTTTATTTTTCTGTAAATGGTTATCTAGTTTCCCAGGCAAAACATTTTATAACAATAACTCAGATATGAAAGATATATCCAAAAATTTTGGATTAAATTTGTTAATTTGATAACTAGGAATATGCTTGCCTATTCTCAGAATCCTCAAGAAGTTTCTTTTCATTGAGGCTACATACATTACCAAAGGAAAACACTGGCATGAGGGAGCTAAGTTTTTGCATTCTGTAGTCTCTAACTAGGTTGTGTGTGGTCTCAGCCAAGGTACTCATTTAAACCCCTTGGACCTCAGGATCTTCCTCTTAAGACAAGGTGCCTGGATCAGGTGAGCTCTGATGCTCTTCTAGCCTAAATAGTCCATGCCTCTGTGACTGTCCCCCTCAGTGGATTGTGACCTGGATTTATTTGTAATTTCTGGTTCAGAGGAGAGAACACTGGCTGGACTTCAGATCTATTCTAATTCTGCCTTTAGAAATGATTGCTAAAAAAAACACTGATGGAATATTTTTCTTCTTTATGTATAGGCTTTCCATCTGAGGGTTGAAAATGGTAAACTCACAAAAAAATACTTGAAAGTAATTGATAAAACATACTTGGAATACAGTAGCAATGCTAGTATGAAGATGAGCCCTGCAGTGACACTAAGTGAAAGGGCAAACTACTATCTCTAAGTTAATTAGTCCAGATGATAGAGGTTTGCTATGGCAACAAAACTCCCGAAGATTTACTTGCGCTGCAAGTCAGTGCAAGTTGGTGGGGGCTTTGCTCCTCATAATCACTCAGGCTGTTTCCAGCTCCATGTAGACTTGCTCCCAACACCACTAGAGGAGGGAATATGCAAACTACACATTGTCTCTTATTCATCTCATTGGCTAATATAAGTCACATGATTAAGCTTAAGTTTACAGGGGGTAAAGAATTGCAATTCTGGTTGTGACCAAAAGGAGCATATTTTGAATACTTGTGAAATTATTATGATACTAGATTTTCACAAAGAAAACATTAGTATTCTCATTTTTGAATTTGGAGACTAAAATCCATGTTAGAATTCCAGGCAGTGATCATTTTAACATGCAAAACAATGAACAAACTCAAGTTGATTTTGGATTTGACCACACAAATTTCTCAGAAGAGGAAGCTTTCCTAGGCAGGATGCAGGAAGGAGGATATTTGGCAGCTGTTGATTGGTGGGTTGCCCACGATAGGAGAACTGGCAGGTAAGAATTCTTAGCAATGAGAATGTGCAAAAGGAACAAAGCAAAATTAACTGACGTTAAAGTTCATGGAGCATGAAAGAACACAGGTAGAACTGTGATCAAAGGAACAAGTGGTTTATGACAGAACTTCTTTTATTAAGGACTCTGAGTGGAAGTCACATTTGTGTTTAATGTAGAATAATCCTATATGAGGCTTGGGGAGGCAGGTTTGGAATAAAAGAAATGTGTTCAGATTGGAAGAGTTGTAACAAACAATAGGAAAGTCAATAGAAAAAGTAGAGTGAATATTTGAATGTCTATGTTGGTTCATACAGATTGGTTTTACCGGTGGCATATGGTAACATTCAGTACTTACTGAGATTATCACTACATAGACCATGCTAACCCAGCAGAAAAAATGAAAAATCTAAAAGAGAGGGATATTTTAATCAAACTTGTAATTAGTTGATTGCCTGCTTTGTAGAGGTAACAACAACTTTGCTTTAATGTGGTATTCTGTCGTGGGTCTGGGAAGCGAGGAGTTCTAAATAGAGCGGTTTTATAAGTCCTTTAAATACAAAGTTCTTAGAATGACATAATGATTTAGAGCAGGGGTCCTCAAACTACAGCCCGCGGTCCATATGCGGCCTGCCGAAAACATTTATCCGGCCCGCCGGGCGTTTTTGCCGCCGCTGCCTATCCTGCTTAGCAGCTGACTCGTCCCGGGCCCGCAGTGCGCATGTGTGGAATGTCTGAGGGACAGTGAACTGGCCCCCTGTTTAAAAAGTTTGAGGACCTCTGATTTAGAGTAAACTATTATTAATTCCCAAATCACTAAAAACATATATTCTGATATAAGTATGAAGACATTTTTAAAATACTAATTGTAACTTAAAAAATTATATTACATATATATATAGTAGAGGCCCAGTGCATGAAATTTGTGCACTGGTAGGGTCTCTAGCAGCTGCTAGCTGCTGGCTGCTGGCCAGGGTCTCCCTCCCTTCCCCCAGCCAGCCCCGCTCCAGTTGCACTCCTGGATGAACTCCCAGTCAAGGGGACAATTTGCATACTATGTTTTTATTATATGTATATATATAATAATAAAATTCCAGTTCTGGCTGACTAGTGGTATTTGCATTTATTCACATTTTGGGTTATTTATCACTATTGTCCTTTATATTGCTGTGTCTAGAGAACTTACTAACATGGAGATAAAAGGGAAACCCTATAGAGGGGAAGAGACAACACATATTGGTGTCAAAAATTTTTTGAAAAATACAAAGAACCTAGGCAGAAGGAAGAAGAAAATTCCTTAAGTGTGATATGAATCTTTCTGCCTTCATGATTTGGGGGCAGAAAAATTAGAAGAAAAACTTCATATTTTAAAATGCTGTAGTGATGCTTAAATTTTTAGCAGATATTGGGGATGTAGGTATAAATGTACTTGGTTTGGTGAAACAGCACCTGAAAAGAGTTGACTCACAAGTCCATGCATGCCATTTGCCATCATGTGTCATTTCGTAAATCACTTTCTTACTTGAGAAAGACAGTATATACATACATAATATTAATGCTAATAGAAATGCTAATAAGTTCCTGGTCTTGCCTGCACTAATGTTTCTCTTCTCCAAAGGCTGTTATGGGATGCCAAAGCAGTAAAGAACTAGAAGTAATGGCTGGAAAGAATGTTCTCCAGATGTTTGTCTAAGGTCTTGCTGCAGCCCATCTACGGAATCATAGGTAGCAATAAAAAGCCAACCAAAACATAGGTACTAATAGTGGTTATGATCACGAGGGTCTAATGACATTTTGAAATGGCAGAAAAGCAAGTTCAGGAAAGAAAAAGGCCCTATAATGACAGAGAGGAGGAATAACATTCAGTTATTCTCCCACTTTTGCTTGCTGCCCCACATTCTGATCTTGAGGACTTGTAATTATTTTATGATGCCCGAAGTAGGTATGACACCTGCATTCTTCATGGGCCAGACTTCATGGGAAAATGTTCTCATGTTTGATAAATGACTGTTCTTAGAGAGACAGTGGCCTTGTCAAGAAAAGGAGTGAAACACTTGGAGAGCCAGCCAGTTCTTGCCTGGGGCGCGTGTGTGTGTACGCGTGCTCATGCCGACCCAGATTGGCAAACCTAAAAAGGCACGAAAAGGCTCATGGTGACACTAGTTTCTGAGACTGGAAGGGCCAGGGCAATGACTCAGGGATGGGCCTTTCCTCCTGGGGCCTCCGAGGGCCTATGGTTATTGCCTGTCAAGTTCTAGACAAGAATTTGGGTTATTATATAACTTGTTTTCGAAACATTCTTGTGGGGTGGGAAGGCTGCAGCTATTCATGACCCCTCTTGCCAGGGAAGCACTGGAGCGCCTGTGGATTTGATCCCACTGTGGTGGGGCAGGCTTATCAGGTTGGCCAACCTGGTAGATCCTGTTGTGCATAGAATATTTTCTCCTCTCTCCACTTTTGTTGTTTACTTAGCAAAAAGCACTCCACCCTCCCTGCAAGTTTTGACACTCTCTGATACACTGTATGGCTACTGTACCTTGACTTTCAATTACATTAAATCCTATTATGATCATTTTCTTATAACAAATCCTCTTTAACACCTGAAAAGCTCAGCTCCCATGGGTGCAGCGTTATGCTGTCAAAATAAAGAAGAGAGGAATCTGATTGGCATTGCAGTAGCTGTCCAATGTGTTTGAAAATAAGATCTACATAAGGGCCTTACATATTTTGCATTCGATTCTGGTAGCAAAAGACAAAAAAACGTTATTCTAAGCCATTCAAATATGGCTTGACCTATAAACCAGTGGCCTTAATTCAGTGATTTTAAATCAATGTGATAGCACGTAAAAATACTTTCTGTGGGAAAGCATTTCTTTCAGAAGCGAGGTCCAGAATTCCTAATTATTTCCATTATAATGATTAATGTCAGCAGAACATTCTTCACTAATACATTATAAGAACACACTGCATGGGAAGGTGTTTGTTTGTTTGCTCTGTTCCTTTTAATGCTTCTGATGTAAGGACTAAACCATTTAATGCTTCGGATGCAAGGACTAAATTATTTTTGGCAAATGGACATGATGGTTCATCTTTTCTGCCTTGATTGTTTTTGGCCAACATCAATAAGTATAGCTCAGAAGTCTGTTTTATTATTCCAGTTATTGAGAGTTTATTCCATGTGGTTTGTTGCTACTTTAGGGTAACTCATTTTGAGGAAAGGAATGGATACCTGAGGAAAGTACCAGATTTCGTCAGCAGTGTCTTTTCAGTTTTAGTTGTGCCTGTTGATTTGACAGACTGACACTCTGAGTTCCATCCTGGGCCATGAAGGCTTTTTGTGGACTACCTAGTGGGAGGATGTCTTTTTAGTTAATCAAATCCCACCCTATCACTCCATTCCATATATAACCAAAGAGATATCTCTACTTTTATTATGTTACCACCATGTTAGGAAGATGAGTAGCTTGATAATTTTGTATCAGTCAGAGTAATCAAATTTCCTTTTTTTCTTTTTGAGCCATTACCTCCAATTGTCAGGTTGGTAAAATCTTACCTTTTCTGGCAATAACTTGTGCCACATTTTACTCATTTTCAATGTATTATTGATTTCAGAGAGGAAGAGAGAGAGAGATAGAAACATCAATGATGAAAATCATTGATTGGCTGCCTCCTGCACGCCCCCTACTGAGGATCGAGCCTGCAACCTGGGCATGTGCCCTTGGACTGGAATCAAACCCGGGACTCTTCAGTTCACAGGCTGACCCTCTATCCACTGAGCCAAACCAGTTAGGGCTTATTCATTTTCTTGAGGAACAAAAGTAAATTGCCGATGACTGGTCACCATATCTGGCAACCAGGTCTTTTGCTATAACCTAGGAGAGGTAGAGTTCTCTGCTTGCATAATGTAGCTTTGGTTCAGGCCCATCTTCCTAGCCAAGGGAAATGTGAGCTGAAATTGGTCGCAGAGGCTCTGGCAGCTGGCTTAACCTGTTTATATAAGGACAGAACACAGCCACTGATTAAGAGAGCCACCTCCTACTGGTTGGTTTTGGAGGGGAGCCCAGAATTTTCCATGGAGATAGCTTTTAAAAGTTAGGTCAGCATCTCAATGGAAGATAAGGGCACACAAGAAAGCCCTTGTGGGTTTCCCTGTCTTCAGAAACCTCACTGTTCAGCATGAGTTAGAATAGATATATTTGACCAATAAAATGCCTTTACTAGGCTTATCTCCAGGAAAGAATCGCTCTTCCTTAAGTAGGTCATTTTGAGCCACGCTTAACATTTAGCAACTATGCATTGTCCTGGCTATTCGGGGTGTGCTGGTCAGTGGTGAGATCAATTTGATGTCAGGATATTTTATATGGGGGATATTTTTAAACAGTAGGGACAACATTGTAAATAACGAAAGACTACTGTTTCTAGGATTAAGTTAGGGACTACAGTTAAGGGAAGCAAGTGAGGGATGGGCAGGAAGCTGAATGGAGGGACAAGAATGGAGGAACTCTTATAGAAGAGTTCCATGGAGAATCCGTGGAGAAACTATAAGGCTTCAATGATCCCATGGATTTCACAGCCCTTCACTCATTAAAACATACTTGAGCCCTAGCTGGTTTGGCTCGGTGGATAGAGTGTAGGCCTGCGGACTGAAGGGTCCCAGGTTTGATTCCAGTCAAGGGCACATGCTCGGTTGCATGCTCGATCCCCAGTGCGGGGCATGCAGGAGGCAGCCAATGATTCTCTCTCATCATTGATGTTTCTATCTCTCTTTCCCTCTTCCTTCCTCTCTGAAATCAATAAAAATATATTTTAAAAAATACTTGAAAAAATAGAAATAGTTTTCTTGAAAAACTGAGAAAAATGATCTCAGGTTTTAGTGTGATTTGTGAATGCAAAGGAATCCTTATAGTGGATTGGATTTTGACTTTACATTTTTATTTATTAGTAGGCACTGACTGTTCCTTGAGTTTTCTGTGTACTTAGAAATGAAGACATGTGTGGTAATGCCAAAACACTACCTGAATAGGAGTTTTTAGTAGCTGGAGTGTGTGTAACTAAAATTGGTGATTGGAGGATATTTCTGTCCTCCAGTCTGCAAGTTCCAGAGGTTAAAAAAAAGAACATCCCACTTTTATAAAAGGAAAAAAAAATCTTTTGCATAAATTATTATATAAATAAATCTTCTTAACAAGCACTGCAGGTTTTTTTTTTTTTTTAACAAAGCACAAAGAGTTATTGTGTGATTTATGTGAAAAGGTTATATAACTGTACTCTGTTACTTTAAATAGTGTTTTTTATTTAAACTGCCAACCTCTTCATCACTAGCAAAGAAAAAGAAATGCATATTTGCAAAGCACAAAGGTAATTTTTGAGGACTGTAATGAGCTCATGATAACTTTATCTTTTTTGATGTCTTGGCTGTGGAACTAGAACAGAAATGGACTTTTTTTCATTGTTGAATCTAAACTGTGGCACCTGCAGGGTGTCAGTTCAGTGAGAACCGGGAGAGAGAAAGCCTGAAGATTACACTTGGTCAGGGGAAAATTATGGAGGGACGGAAAGAACAGAGCTTACGATTTTTATTTGGCTTCATCTTTTCTTTCTACTAACATGACAATGCTCCATTTTCCCTGTTCCTGTTCCCTAGCAGGCCCTTTATTTCCAAGATATCAAAAGAGCTACTTAAAAAACAAACTGAATACATGATGTGGAAGATAAAAAGAGAATGAGATTATAGTAAAAAGGTAGGAGAACAAAAGGAAGTCTCTGTGTCTTAAAAATAAGTACTAGGGCAGAACTCTGGCAAAGCAAATAAATGAAGAAAACATTTGAGGAAGAGGATGGTAATTAATTCAATGCTTTGTAGTTAAATTGATTACTAAGAAAAAATTATTTCCATGAAAAGTTCTAGCTTTGGGGAGTGGTCAGAGTAAATGCACACATAGGGTGTGTGTGTGTGTGTGTGTGTGTGTGTGTGTGTGTGTGTGTGTTGGTACCAAATGTATTTTTGTGTTTGGTTGAGGCAATATTGTGGAGGAATTCAGGAGGTCAGAGTCACAAAATTTCCCCATGGTAAAGAATGTTTGCAAAGACAAGCTAGGAAGTTTCCTTCCTCGGAAAAGGAAAACAGGCTGCTGTGGGCAGTGGAATTCCCTGGAGGTCATCATTGAACGGCGTTCTGAGATTTGGATGTGGATTTCTTCCGAGGCGTCAACCCTACCACTGTAGGCTGGGATCTGGAATTCTTGAGCTTGTTTTTCTCACCAGTGGATGATAACCACAAGAACAACAGGAAAATCTGTGAAACACTTGAAGTCAAGGAATTGCAGTGTGGCAATCTGAGCGCTGGGTGTGTTTTCTGTGGGACTGTGAGAACATTGTCACCTGTTTGGTCACCGACCTGGTTGCCCAGGTGTCAGTTTGGCAAACAACCAGCACAAACAACAACAACCTCTTGCAATGGACTGTGAAATATTTGGGCCTAGCTGTCCTCAGACATTATTAATTCTTCTCAGTTCAAACATTAAGTGTCAATCTTAATGGGAATAAAGAATAACTGATATGAGACTGAAAAAAAGGACTTTCAGCAACTCTGCACAGGAAGAAGGAAATTGGTTTTTAAAGAGTGACTTGTTACTGGCAGAGAAAAATGAGACAATAGCTGGCTGTTTCAATATATTATAGATGACGATGCCAGTCAATATGCTTTGCTGTGGAGTTCAATTGTAAGTTTGATTGTTACAACTTTAAAAGTTACATGGAGCCTCCTCTATCAGGTGAAGTCGACAGCAGTTAGGATCTCATTAAATCTTGTTGTCTGGGAAGGTGTCACACACTGTTTAGCAGATCAAATAAGAGAAGACTGCGAGTTAATTTCCTAGCCAGGAAGGAGGAAGTCAATTAAAAACATACAGTTGAAGAGTGATCAATTTCCTTCACTCTAGAACCCAAAAGGAAGTGTTTTGTAATGTTTATTTAAACTAAGAAGTAGAGTACATCTCAAAGAGAAAAAGTTAAACTATAAAAGGCAAGCCCTGGCAGCAACAATGATATATACAATTACAGGTGCAGGTTTTTCTAAATCCACAACCACACTTTCTGGCTGTGACACGTGGTGGGGAAATCTCTTTAAACAGGAGATACTTTCTCCAAGACTTGAAGGCTATCTTCGTCTTCTAGCAAAGGCTGATGAGTAATATAAATTCCTCCATGGGTTCCAAATGAGGACCAGACTAAAATTAACTCCACTTGTAGACAGAAGGTAGCTAAGATGACACTGTTATCCATTATGCTGAAAACGAAATGTTTCTCTTTAAACTTAGAGGAAATATGCAGGGACAAAAAGTCTTTCAAATGAATTGTGTGCCCAATTTTATTCAGGCTGGGTCACTTGGACAGACACCTCCCTATTTTTGTCTTTTTCTGTGGACTACATTTAGACCTTAAACAATTAGCTCTCTTTAAGTTTTTTTTTTTCAAGTCACCTGCTCTAGAAATTCCAGCATTCTGTATTTTTAGATGCTGGGGTCAGGACCAGTGCAAAAAATGATGACATTTTCTGCCTTTACAAGTGATTCTTTTGACTTTAGCAGGACTCAATAAAATGAGGAATAAAAAGTTGCTGCATTCCATTTTAACCCCTTAGGTCAGAAGCACAAAGCATAAGTACTAGGATGTGCTTAGGAGGCTAACCCCATTAGAGCGAATCCCATTTAGGAAGACAAGTGCTCCCTGTCATGAACCCCCTCCAGGTCCTACCAACTATACAATTAGGCACATTTATTTTCTTGATCTGTTGTTATTTCATTGTAACCATAAAAGTAAAGCAAAGAAGTGACTTTCTAATCTGATTCTCCCCCTGCCCCCCTCCTCCCCTGACAATTCCAAGTTGCATGGTCTGTGAACAGTTTAGCTTATTGGAGGACAGAACCTCCTGTCTTCTCAAATTTACTGAAAATTCAGTCCAAGCCTCTTAGAATAAATCACGTATGAAAGGAAAGGAGGATGGCTTGAGAGAAAGAATGGAAAAGCATACTGAATTGCATAAACATTTTAACTTTCAAATGAATACAGGCAAATTCCTCACTTGTGGTCACCCTTATTTATGAACAGCTGGGTGTACACATAAACATTGTCCCTCTTTCCTTCCCCTCCTTAATCAGGGAGGGCTAGCCCTGAAAGTCCCCAGTCTCAAGCCTGAGAACCATCTCTCCTGATTGCATGTCATTCATTTACTTATGCATTCATTCCACACACAGTTAGTGAATACCTATCATGTGCCATGCACTAGACTAGCCATTAAGACCACAGTGGTGAGAGAAACAGACCCTGGAAATAGGCCTCTTGAAGCGTACAGTCTAGACTCAAGAGGGGAAAATACCATTAATCAAACAATTACATGAAAGATGTAAAATCACAGAGGGAAAAGTACATGCTATGAGTAAGAAATAGAAAAAAATGGAACCTAATCCGGGGGTTCAAGGAGGATTTTCTTGAGCAAGAGATAAAAGCTGAATATAAAGTTTGAATAGGAGTTAATTCAGCCCAAAAGGAAATGAAAAAAGTTCCAGGTTAAGTAAATAGCATATCTGAAGATCTGAGATGGGATGGGGCATGGGAATGATGGAGAGAGGATCAATGTGGCTGGGGAGAAAGGTGAAGGGCAGCTTCAGGTCACTCAAATTACTTTTGAGGTCAAAGTAGGATTTTTGTCTTTATTTGGAAACAACTGGGAAGCCATAAGCCATGTAAGGGTTTTTTCACAGTGCTGGGTGGTGGTGAGGGAGGGGGTGGGGTCATAGCAGTTTGACAGAAGTTTGATATTAAAGGGGGAAAGCAGCCCAGCCAGCATGGCTCAGTGGTTGAACGTTGATCCAAGAACCAGAAGGTCACTGTTTGATTCCTGGTCAGGGTTCATGCCTGGGTAGCAGGCTCAACCCCCAGTAGGGGGCTTGAATGAGGCAGCCAATCAATGATTCTCTCTCATCATTAATGTTTCTATCTATCTATCTATCTATCTATCTATCTATCTATCTATCTATCATCTATCTATCTCCCTCCTACTCCTTTCATCTCTGAAATCAATAAAAATATTTAAAGGGGGAAAGCATGTTCCATTTCATTCCTTCATTACTGCTCCCCCCCCCACCTCCACCACTGTACCTTCACCTCAGCATCTCCCAGATGCCCTATTTCTGCTTTTTGCCCCCTGTTCATCCTGTTCCTTACTCTAGAGCAGTGATGGCGAACCTTTTGAGCTCGGCGTGTCAGCATTTTGAAAACCCTAACTTAACTCTGGTGCCGTGTCACATATAGAAATTTTTTGATATTTGCAACCATAGTAAAACAAAGATTTATATTTTTTGTATTTATTTTATATATTTAAATGCCATTTAACAAAGAAAAATCAGCCAAAAAAATGAGTTCGCGTGTCAGAGGTGTCGTAGGTTCGCCATCACTGCTCTAGAGCCCCACCACTTCTGTACTCTGGGCCTCTGCATCTACTCATCTTGGTTTCTCCCCTACTGGACCTCCCTAAGGCCACAAAACCCCCATCAGTACTTCAGAGTTAAGGCAGTCAGTGATGGATAGGTGAGGCATCTATGCAAGGACTCCAAATTAGAACTTTGTATGTATTTCCCCTTAGACTCAGTGGTACACCCAGGCTAAACAGACTCCCTCAACTATGGGGTGGATGACATTAGCTTTGGAAGGCTGCTCTTGGAGCCTCACATTATAGGACATTGTTTCTATGGGAAAGATTGTTTTAACAAACAACTTATCAGTCCACTCCTGAAGCCAAGTGCATTTTCTCATTAGAGACTGCCTTCATATAAAGAAGTTCTTGTGTGATGGGAACCTTAGTGATATCTCCCCCACTTTCTTGTGTTTTTATCCTTGGCATATTAAAGTCAAGTGAGTATTGGATTAATGAAGACCTGACTACAGTACTCTTTATCCCAATAATAGGTTTGTTTTCTTTTGGTTGAAACTCTTGCTATGAGCTTGTTAGATCAATAATTCGAACTCCTGGTTTTGATAAAGTGGCCAGATTTGAAAAAAAATTTTGATATGTAAGTGCTGGATGGAGGTTTAATTCATTGTGAGCATTAACTCTTTGCAGTTACTAAATAGGGGCATGCTTGTGTTTATCTTATGGCTATTCTTCCTGCTCTCATGTTTAGCTAGGCTGTCATTTCTTTCCCAATGAGGGATTCTTTTTATTGTCCCATGTTATGTCTTCCCCCATTGGATTATTTATAAAACAAATATTGCCATGTGCTTACTATATGCTAAATTCTCAAGGTCTTGTGCTACCATAGGATCAACAGATATCATCTCTGTCCTTGTGAATCATACAAACTACAGCAGTGCTGTCCAGTAGAACTTTCTGTGATCACAGAAATGTATTATGGCTACCCTGTCCAATACAGTAGCCACTAACCACATGTGGCTATTGAGCACTTAAAATGTGGCCAGTGTAATTGAAGACCTGAATTTTTAAAAAATTTAAATTAATTTGAATTTAAATAGTCACTATATTGGATAGTACAGGTCTAGGAGACCTGGTGAGATATAAAGAAGGTAAACAGATGAAGCCTGGAAAGGAACATATCCCATTTAGACCTAAAGAAAGAAGTACCTGAGTTCAAGAAAATTGCCATTTAAATAGCAGAAATTTGGGATAAATGATAGCCACACAATTTTCTAGGGAAATAAGTTTTAAAATCTTTATAAAGCTAAAATCCACTAAAAAAGATATTTGAACATTTGCTGGCTCTTCTCCAAATCTACACAGATGCCCCTACCTTACCCCTTAAAAAAAGACTGTGTGAGGATTTCTAATTCCAAATGCACAAGCACTTTGAGTTTTGGGAAGTCATAGAAGACCCTTACACTATTGCTGGGCTAGGAGTCCTTATTTAACTGAGCTGCACCACAGAAAAGAAGTTGAGCTTTTAAGGATAAATGGGTCATGCAATGATTTAAATCACCATTAAAAAAATCTAGCATAAAATGTTTTGTTCTGGAAGAATATCTCTCATTTTAGAAATCAGTTTAGAGAAACTCTTTGGCTAGAACAAATTGTATCAGACGGAGCTGTTTAAAAGTTGTATGTTGTGTTACTGGTAGCAACAGGCTTCAGAGATGTTTTGTAGTTGAAAGTCATTATACCTAGCTTGCAGCTGCTAATCACAGGAGGAATTAGGAGAAGGAGGGAAAACTTTCCCTCATGTTCTTGAAAGAACAATGCCAGGAGAAAGCTTTCTTGGATTGGGAAGCGCTGGGAATGGGGAGGGGGGTCTGCAGAAATTGAAGGACACCCTAAATGTCAGTGATCAACTTGTCTTCATCCATCTGGGGAGAGACATTTTAAGACAGAACAGAGCCCTGTAGCTAATGCACAGGGGCTGAAAAGGAAATGAAAGCTGTGTATTTAATTGTTTCTAGAAAGCTAATAAGGGAAAAGAGACCACATACAGATAGAGTGAGAGGTGCACCTGGGGTTAAGCCGAGGAGGAATCTGGCTTTGAGGTAATGGACACAGCAGAGTGGATTTAAAAAGCAGCCTAATGAACTCTCCGGGAAGATGAAAGTTAAACAGTGATAAATAGACACAGATTTCTGAGAAAGGTACTTATGAAAAATTCACCTCCATACTATTTAAAAGTTGTTCAAAATGCACTCTAGCTGAAATAATGAAGTATATATTTTAAGTTTCATTACAGGAATCCTAGTTTAAAACAAACAGAACATCATCTTGTTGCCTTCCCTGTCTGGTGACAGTCTACTTCAAATATATTTCCCTGAGACTTTTCACCTCTATATTGGTCTCCTTATCACAGGAATAAAGGCAATAATATCTACCCTTGCCTGCTTCACAGAAGTGACAATCCAACAAGATAACCAGTGTAAAACACTTGGGAAACTCTAGAACACATGCAAATATAAGCAATTTCACTTATTATTTGAATGGCAAATGATCTCCCTGAAAGTTAAATCTGTGCATATAAACAGAGAGTGATTACAACAAGGATTGTGGGCAACGAAGAAGGCATGTGTGTGCCCAGGGGTGTAACTGTGCTTGGTAATTGGATTTCTATGTATTTCAGGACTGTGAAAGAAAAGGCTAGAATAGGAATATTAAATAAAGCCCAAGTTATTTTCTGCCCATTAGAATGGAAATCTAAATTATGGATATGCTTTTAATTATGGCAGAACCTCTTACGTGTGAATCCTATTAGTTCCGGACACATGTGTAAGTTCTTGTCTGTTCACCAAGCACCTCTAACCACTTTAGAAAGTTAGCTAACAAAATCATCCTGCTCTCGGAGTCACAAGGTAAGAGCCAGGCTGTCTTCTGGTTATGAGCCTTGGGATCATTTACTTACTCCTTCTGGGGCATAGTATTCTCAGCTTTAGAATTAGGTCCACCCAAGGTCTTGGATTTGAGGATCCTGAGATTAAGGGCATAGAAAATTTCACTTTAGAGGGCTTAACTCAAATAAGTGGCTGGACTGGGCTGGATTCATCAACTCCTTTTCAGATTATCCTTCTTTCTCTCAGGCACTGTAGGTTTCAGGATGGAAGATGAAGCAATGGAAGGTGCTTGAAGGAAGGAAGGAGCCCTGCCAAGCTCCAGTGAGCACCACAGGCATTGAAGGGGGTCTGGACCCAAGGATCTCAAAGGACATTTGCCTAACTGGAGAGGAACAAACCCCCATTTATTAAATGCCAACCCTGTGCAGGAACTCTACCAGTCACTTTATGTGTTATCATTTTGCCTAATTAACAGGGAATAGGAGGAGTTGAATAATGTCTTTGTTTATGCGATTTGGCTATAAAGTGAAGTAAAATTCTGCCGGGTGAATCCAATACCCTATTGACTTTCACATTGCATTAGACACAATCCCCCTGGCTATGGCTGCTCTGCTGATCTCTTTCCTGGAAGTATCACTTTTCACACGCTCGATTATCATAGCAAATTTGTGTCATCTCAGTCACCATGAGGCTCACTTAAAGGGATGTTGTCATCATTCGTTTTGTTCCAAATACATATTTCTCTCCAAAGTATGATGGGATTAAGATAGTGTCATTGTTTCCAGAGCCAAATACAAGAAGGCCCCATTTGTGTTTTCCTAATTTCTTAATTCCATACATTCGATCCTTGCTGTGCGAGTTTCCACAGGGAGAGAGGCTCAGGGCTCAGGGAAGACATAGGAGCCAAGGGAGCAGTCGGGCTGGTCCAAAGTCCGGAGCAACATGCAGGCAGGCCTTGCAGGTTTTTTCTTTGCAAAGTTATTGGAATACTTGATTGTTATTTTTTTTATTATTATTTCAGCAGCTCCCACTACAGAAGCCCTTTTCAAACATTACTGAGAAGACTGATAAGAAGAAAAAGCAGCCACTGATGGGTTCTCAGAAAGAAAGCATTCGATTTAACTACAGGGCAAGACGGCTCTGATTACCACAGGCCCAGCTGACAGCAAGGTTGCCAGGCAACACTTGCTCTGCCAAGAGAGTGGTGGTGGAATGAAGCAACCATGTGGTTTGTATTACCATTTCCCAACTTTTTAGGGTTTAGAGAGGAGAACGTCACCAGCGATGATAATTCAGTTTGGAATGAATGCGTTTTCAACGCAGTGTTCAGTGTTCCTTTACTGCTGATTTGTGTTAAATCTTAAAGTCCACAGACAGTCACATTTTACAATGTGGACAAGGTAAGGCACAGGGGATGTCAAGATCCTACCATAGGCAAATAATAATGTTTCTGGCCAAATTCTCTTTTTAAAAAAAAGAGAAAAAGAAAAATCTCTCCAGCATTTCTAAGCTGCTAGTTACAGACGTTATAAAGATAGCACAGGAAGAAGAAACCGGAGCCAAACAATAAGCAAAATTCTGCCTTCCATTTACTTACATACACCATCTTCTTTAAAGTCGGAGTTGAGTTTTTTAAGTGTCTCAAGTCAGAAAACTTGCCACAAGGCAATCAATTTGTGTAAGCTTGTGTTAAACCATAAAATGCAAATGTTTTCATTTGTTATTTATTATCTAAAGTTTTTGGTTTAAAAAGAGAGAGAGAAGTCTGGCATTATTCACTTCGAAGTCTCCTGGGTATTCTTGGAAATATTATTCTCAGAAAGTCTGAAACACTAAATTGGAACAAATGATTCCATTCATGGACAAATTTGCAGAGTCACATGGTTTGCTTGCATGGAGTTTAGTGAAACACCTTATGAATTAAGCCCTTCCTCAGGGAAGCATATCTGCCTCCTTCTCCATGGTGCACCCCAGGGTCCAAATGGCATTGCTTCCAGTCCTATCCCTTTAAGAACATGTATTTAAAAACTCACATTGTTCAAAGTAATTTTAGTAGAATTTTTACCCTCTTGCTTTCTTGGAGCATTTGAAGGATCCTGGGAAGCCCGGTAAGACATTGCGTTCCTGGAGCCCAGGCCTTCCTGCCAGAGGATACAAAGCAGCTAAAACCAGGAGGAAGCCATAGCTGGTGCAGTCATATGTTTCTGCAAAAACTTTCCAATAAAGAAAAAATTAACTTGTCAGTCATGATGCCCTCGTCTAAACAAAATGCAGTTTGACTTAAAGAGATGTTGTCAAACATAGTCATTGGGGCTCCAAAATTATGCTTTGCAAAATGCTAAATTAGTTTTGTCAAAACTTAACCTTGGTTCTCAAAACATTGTCAGAACTTTCAAAGTTCACTAAAAGAAGGCAGTGTTTGTGGTTTATTTGAACATTATCCTCTGTATTTATTCTATGTAACATCCATCAAGCCATCAATCTGCCTGTCTGTCCATCCATTCATCCGGTAAGCATTGAATTCTTATTATGTGCTGTACCTTGGACACAAAGATAAAAAGACACATCTGTGGTCTCAAGGCTTGTAGTCCTAGTGAAAAGACTGACATGAATAAATTGTAGAGTCAAATAAAATGACCACTGAAATGGACAGGCAGAGAAAGCAGGTGGGAAGTAAGGGCTGTAATGTAGCACTAGTTCAGGATACTCTGGGAGCTGAGCTAAAGATAGAACATTCTTTCTTTAACAGCCATAGAAGAGCTGGTGTTTGAGATCACCTTATTTTTTCTCTTGAGATGTACATGATTGATGGCACTATCACAGGGAGCTTTCCTGAAGAGAATGCAGGAAGAGAAGGAGAATATTTGGCAACTATTGAATGGTGGGTTGTCCACCACTAGCTGTATCTACATATTTTTCTCACCTTTCAAGGAAACCTATGAGGATGCAAATGAGTGACAGTGACATTATTGTAGGAATAATCTAAATCTGATCTAATTTGCTTAGAAGCAAATATTTTGAAAATTCTTATACTTAATTACATCTTATGCATGACAGATTTCAAATGGATTGTGAATTGGATTGTTTCATTGCAGTTGACAATGACTTGTTTAAAAAACCTGCCAAAGACATCCTTAAGGAGTTTACATTCTCCTAGGTTAGAACGTTGGCTTTTTAAGTACATCATTTTGGGAACAAGTGATAAAAAATAAATTTGACTTTATAATTTCATTTTTGATAATTCTGGGTGTCATCAGCCACATAAACTGTGACAAGCAGACCTGCCTCCTAATTTACCAGGAATAATAATGAGAAAAGTAAGGTTAGACTCCTCATTTCTTTATAGTGGGGGAAGTGCTCTCTCTCTCTCTCTCTCTCTGTCATAGCACTTTAATAGAGCCACAAAAGGAAATTCTGAAGGCAAACCTGGTGGTCTTGTGGTACCTCTTCTGAAGGGTTTTTAGTTCCAATAGAAGATGTTAAAGAATGTAGCTGAGTGACTTACCCATTAGGCCCAGAGGAGTGGTGGCTGCAGTGGGATATTTCTTATCCTAGAATCTGTACGCCTTGGTGACATGAAGATGAAAGGATATGCTGAACAAGGCAATATTCTCTTTATGTTATAGGTTTAAAGGGTTGGTTCCGTACATACAACCAAACAAATCTTTGTAAACCAACTAATAATTTAGACGTTCTCATTTTTATCTTTGCACAATCAGTCCAATATTAATGAGGGGGCCACTTGTTGATCTTTTTTTCTGTCACTAGGACCGAAAATTAAAAATCCTAGATCAGTGGTACCTTGGTCTACTCCTTTTTGTCACTGAGATTGTACCATATTTCTGTTAAACAGAATATCTATACTAAAACCATCAAGAGGCTTTAGATTTGACTAAATTAAAGGCAGAGAATGAATTTATTGTGAATCTCTCAAAAATGTGATTCTTTCAATCTACCTGCCATCTATCTCAGAATTTTCACTGAACATTGTTTGATCTTGGCCACAGTCCTGCTTACCAGGGAGTGCTCAGTGGTTTGGCTCATGACGGCACTCAGAGCTACTCGAGGAAGGTAGATTCTTCCTGGGAAGTAACAGCAAGTATTTCTGGGCCCACAGGTGTTCCTAATGCCTGCTGCAATGTTCTTTTTGGCTCCTTTGTTTAGAAGTCCATAACCAGTGTCTATTTAAATTAATATACATATTGTTGTTGTTGTTAATCCTCACCTGAGGATATTTTTCCTTTGATCTTTAGGAGAGAATGGAAGAGAGAGGGAAAGACAGAGAGAAACATCAATGTGAGAGAAACACATCAATTGGTTGCCTCCTGCACGTACTCCACCAGGGCCCGGGCTGGGGAGGAGCCTGCAAACCAAAGGTAACATGCTCTTGACTGGAATCGAAACCAGGACCCTTTGATCTACAGGCCAACACTCTATCCACTGAGTCAAACTGGCTAGGTCAAAATTGTTTTCAAGTAAAAACAAAACAAAAACCAACAAACTAAACCTTCTTAGTCTTTTCAGAGTATCTATCTATGTGCCTCAGTCCACCAATGGACAGTGAACACTTACCATCTATTGTTGCCCCAGGAGCTCAGTGAAGACATTGGACAGGACCACCAGTGCTACCCTTGGCCCAATGGTGCCGCGCACAGCCTTCTGTGCCTTCTGAGGCAGAGAGAAGGGCCCTGTAAATGAGGAGTCTATGGATTACAGTGTCCTAGATGCAAAGGCCTGCTTTCCTCAATGCCTGGTGTCTACTAAAACTTGCGATTTGATGGCTTTTCTGTCCTGCCTATGTCTGTAGGCCTCTTCCCGCAGTACTTGACCTTGTCCCCTATTCCTTAGCTCATTCATGACAGACAGGCATTCCCACACAGTATCTAGTTCTGCCATGGGCACTTCAGATTTTATCCGATAGCTTGGAAGCTGATCCCCTTCTTAGATTAGATTCCTTGGGCTTAGGAGTGCTGGAGCTAGCCCCGCTGTTCTCTCCTATGTTCTCACCCCTCCCTTGGCCACAATTGAGATTGACTCTAGTGTTGCCAGCTCTTCCCTGGCCTCCCTTTTGTCTTGGAGTTTGCCCCACTCATTTCCTCTTCCTCTGCTTCCCTCCAGTGCCCTCTAGTACAATAGGGTTTACTGCAGACAATCAGCACCTTAATGTGAATTATTTTATTTGACCCTTTGTTGACAGAGAAATAGAGATAGGGTTTTGGAAACTTTTAAGGTGAAGCAAGAAGAAAGGGAAAGGCCAACTTCTAAAAAAGAAGTGGAAAGACAGAGGAAGCAGAAATTGTGGACATAAAAGGCAATTTGACAATCTGTCACTAACTTATTCACCCAGCCTTCCAGCTCTGGTCACCCTGAACCTGCCAAGTTTTGCCTTGTACTATTGTTCCTGTGCACATCTGTGTTCATTCATCTAGTCCTTCAGTTACTTTCTTTGATTACCAATCTTGTGCCAGTTATATTACAGGTACTCATTCTACCATGGTGCACAAACTGAATTCTCATGAAGTCTAGTGGGGAAGAGATAGGAATCCAACTATCACATGATAAATATGTATATTGGATGGGGGAAATATATGACACAGAAAGATGTTATAATAGGTGAATTTGACCAGATCAGTGATGCATAGAAAAATGCACCCAGGGAAGTGACAAGGTTGCTGAGAATTTGTGGAAATATAGGACATAGCTCAATGACTATAGGAAGAACTACCTTCACTGGAAAAGAGAAGAGTGTGAACAGAAGCCCTGTGGTAGAAAGGAGCATTGTGTATTCAGAGAACTAATAGAAGGGTTGAAGGTCCGGGAGGAAGAGTGGTGAGATATCTTATGAGATGGTGCTGGAAAGCTGGGTAGAGAATCTCATACGCATATGAAGCATTTTGTTGTTTGTTCTAAGAGCAATGGAAACTTATTTATTGTGTAACAGTGTGCCACAAATTTAGTGGCTCAAAAAATAATAAACATTTAGTATATCACAGTTTCTGTGCATCAAGAATCCAGGAACAGCTTAGCTGGGCAGTTCTGGCTTGACATCTTTTATGAGGTTGTAGTCAAGATGTTGGCCAAAACTCTGCTGTCATCTGGCGTCTTGAGGGGAACTGAGGGTCTGCTTCCAAAGTGGCTCACCGATGTAGCTGGCAAATTGGTACTGGTTGTTAGTAAGATGCCTTAGCTGCTCTTCATGTCAACCTCTCTACAGGGCTGCTTGACTATCCCAAATACCATAGCAGCCATCTTTTCCAAGAGCAAGTGATGAGAGAGAGATCCTTTAAAACACTTAGCCTCAAAAGGCACCTAGCACTTCCACCACATTTTATTTGTTAAAAATAAGTCACTAATTCCTATGAACATTCAAAGGGAGGGGAATTAGGTTCTACCTTTTGAAAAAGTAGTGTCAAAGAATTTGGGACATATTTTAAAACAAGCAAACCATTAAAGAGTGGTAAGCAGGAACAGTGACAGGATCAGACTTGCTTTTCAAAAATATTACTTTAAATGGATGGCAAATTAAATAGGGCCAGTGTTGGTTAACAGATATTAGAGTGACCCAGGTGTGAATTACTGGTAAGGTGGTAGAATAGGATGCTGGTGGAGATAAGAGAAGTGAAGGGTTTAATATACATTTAGAAGGTGAAATGAGTATTAGAGATAAATTGAACTTGGCAGTTGAAGAAAAGGTAATATTGTAGTTTCCTAGTTTTCTGGTTTGCAATATTATGGCATTCAATGACATGGAGGATACCAATTTTGGTCTATCAATGAGGTTATTATTAGTTTTATTTAATATGTTTGAAGTGTTTGGAATATCTAGGTACAGCTACCAAGTGGTTCTTTAGTCATAATACTCTAGAACTAAGAATTCTGACTTAAGGATATAAATTGGTGAATTATCCAAGAATAGATAAAAATGAAATCTCTGGGTTTGATGAGATCTCATAGGGAAAGAAAAAAATGATATGAAAATAAAAGATAGTTTGGGGAGATTGTGTGTTTTTTTTTGGTTTGTTTTTGTCAGCAAGTATTTCCTTCCTTCCCTCCCTCCCTCCCTCCCTCTCTCCCACCTTCCCTCCCTCCCTCCCTTTCTTCCTTCCTCCCTTTCTATGGGACCAGTATACTTCCCTATCCCATCGATGATTGCCTTGGCCATGTGATTTGTATTGGCCAATGAGGTGTCAGTGGGTGTGACCAGAGCAGATGTATGAAGTATATAGTAGCTCTTGGGTTTGTGCTTCTTCCTTTTGCTTTGAAAAGAACATGCCTTAGATTGCCACTGGTACATGAAGGGGTTGGCTGACCTGCATCCAATCCAACTGAGCCTGGCCTACATGAGTTGAGCCCAATTTACAGATATATGAGCATTAAAAAAATGTTTATTTTTGTAAGCCACTAAAATATTAAGGTTTTTATTTGTTATTCTTATGCAGCATTGTTTTCATAATAGCTGACTTATACAAGTGCCTACAATCTATAGCAAGGACTACTATTCTTTAAAGTCATTATGGACTACATATATTTTAAAAGCAGTATTTATGTCTGATACATGATTGTAAGAGCAAAACCCAAAATAAATACTTGGTCAAATTTTTTTCTTTCTTTTTTTAAAAATAATAAATCTTTATTGTTCAGATTATTACAGTTGTCCCTCTTTTTCCCCCCCATAGCTCCCTTCCACCCGGTTCCCACCCCACCCCATGCCCTTATGCCCCCACTGTCTTCATCCATAGGTGTACGATTTTTGTCCAGTCTCTTCCCTCACCCCCCCACACCTCCTTTCCCCAGAGAATTATCAGTCCACTCCCTTTCTATGCCCCTGATTCTATTATATTCACCAGTTTATTCTGTTCATCAGATTTTTTATTCACTTGATTTTTTGATTCATTTGTTGATAGATATGTATTTGTTGTCACTTTGTTGTTCATAATTTTTATCTTTACCTTTTTCTTCTTCTTCCCCTTCTTAAAGAATACCCTTCAGCATTTCATATAATACTGGTTTGGTGGTGATGAACTCCTTTAGCTTTTTCTTATCTGTGAAGCTCTTTATCGGACCTTCAATTCTAAATGATAACTTTGCTGGGTAGAGTAATCTTAGTTGTAGGTTATTGCTATTCATCACTTTGAATATTTCTTGCCACTCCCTTCTGGCCTGCATGGTTTCTGTTGAGAAATCAGCTGACAGTTGTATGGGTACCCCCTTGTAGGTAACTAACTGTTTTTCTCTTGCTGCTTTTAAGATTCTCTCTTTGTCTTTTGCCCTTGGCATTTTAATTATGATGTGTCTTGGTGTGGTCCTCTTTGGATTCCTCTTGTTTGGGGTTCTTTGTGCTTCCTGGACTTGTAAGTCTATTTCTTTCACCAGGTAGGGGAAGTTTTCTGTCATTATTTCTTCAAATAGGTTTTCAATATCTTGCTCTCTCTCTTTTTCTGGCACCCCTATAATTCAGATGTTGGTATGCTTGAAGTTATCCCAGAGGCTCCTTACACTATTTTCATATTTTTGGATTGTTTTTTCTTTTTGCTTTTCCAGTTGGGTGTTTTTTGCTTCTTCATATTTCAAATCTTTGACTTGATTCTTGGGATCCTCTAGTCTGCTGTTGGATCTCTGAATATTATTCTTTATTTCAGTAAGTGTATGCTTAATTTCTAATTGGTCCTTTTTCATATCCTTGAGGGTCTCACTAAATTTCTCAGAGGTTTCTAGAAGATTCTTGAGTAACCTTATAACCATGGTTTTGAACTCTATATCCAGTAGTTTGATTTCCTCCATTTCTTTCATTTGTGACATATTTCTTTGTCTCCGCATTTTGGCTGCTTCCCTGTGTTGATAGAGTGGCTTTCTGTGCTAGGTGTCCTATAGGGCCCAGTGGCTCAGCCTCCCCAATTATCTGAGGTGGACACTCTTGGTGCACCCCTTTGCGGGCTGTGTGCACAGTCTTGTTGTAGTTAAGTCTTGATTGCTGTTGGTATCACTGGGAGGAATTGATCTCCAGACCAATTGGCTGTGTGGACCAGTTGTGTCTACAATGGGAGAACTGCTGTGCTGGAAACACCCTTATGGGGCAAGACTTGCTTCAGTGGGGCTTTGGTGCTCACTGTGTCGCTTATGGATGTGAAGAGTTGTACTCTGGGATGGTCTCACTCTGACCACTGGGTACACTGGCTCTTGGATCTCCAAGGAGCTTCAAAGTCAGCCACTGTCTGAGGCCACCCAGCAGGAGCTACAGAGAGATCTGAAGATTCCTCCTCTTTGTTTGGGGTTTGGAAGTGCCCAGATGAGGCCCAGCTGTGAAGCAATGCAGGCTGTAGTCTAGGCCTTCTTTTGGAAGCTTTGGCGCTCTTTGACCCAGCTGCAGTTTGTTAGGTTTTAGATTGCAAAAGAACAGGCCATTCATATGCAAAAGCCTCTGCTCACAGCTTGGGTGGGGTTGTAAATTGGGTGGGGCGGGGTCTCAGGGAATCATCAGGGCGGAGCAAACTGCAATGGCTGCCAGTCTGCTCTGCCTCGGAGAGGTCCCAGGGTCTCTGTGTCCTGCGGCCCTGTGCAGGAACAATAATCGCTGCAAGCACCTCTGCTAGAAAGTCGCCCTCGCATTCCGGCCTGATGCCAGACAGTCCAGTTTCTCCCCATATGAGTCTGGGTCCCCAGAGTCTCGCCCGGAACTGGAGTTCAGAGCAATTGGGAGCTTGTATCTCCCTCCCAATTGAAAAAGACAACAGTGTACCCAGTTGCCAGCCCGTTTCTGTGCATGCCTCCTTACCTCTGCACTTCCATACCTCTGCACCTCCTATCAGTTTCAATGCATTTTTCTCTTTCCTTCTAGTTGTAGAATTTCCACTCAGCCAGCCTTCCCGTGGTTCTGGATGATATCCGTTTTGTCTTTTAGTTGTAGTTTTGATGTGGTTGTGCAAGGCAGCAAGTACAAGTGTGTACCTATGCCGCCATCTTGGTTCCTCTCCCAAATTTTTCTTGAGTGTATGCATGGACCCAAGTCTAATTTAGGCATAGTTGTTTATCTATCATGAATGTCTATAAGTTACACTAATATGTTCTTAGAATAGTTCTTCTGAGCAGGGTTTTCTCAGGTAAGAAGAGGTCTCACCTCACCTAGATACAGCAGTCATCAAGGTCAACAACTGCGTTTTTTTCCCTTTCTCTGAGTACATTTTTATTATATATAGTAAAGAAATGCTTAAGAAAAATTGATGCTCTATCTAGTATGTTTATATTTTAAGACATATGTTATTGTTGTTAAAGCCGATTTCAAGAGAACTATTTATTTTAAAAAAAGGTTATTAGTGGCCATAAACAAGCCTGTAAATAGTGTGCCAGTGAATGAAAGCAATCAAAGTTGTTCTTTGGCTACTAACGTTTTTATAAAAGCTTTGATTAGTTATGAGGTAATTGTGAAAGATGATGAGTTAGACTCAAAGAAAGAAAAATAGTTTCTCTAGTTTAGCAGCTGTGGAATCTTTTGGTAATTGCTGGAATATTCCTTTTCAGTAAACTTAAAACTTGCTTATATCTTAACTTTCTCTTTCTTATCGCTTTCTTCTTCAGTGTAACTCTAAATTATAGTTGAGAAGGACAGCACTTAGATTTATATGTTACCTCTGTTGAAAGATTTTTTAAAAACCTCTATAGGAAAAGCAAAAAAAGAGGCTACACTTAAAACATTTGATTCTCATGTTTTGGATATTAAAATGTGATTTCCCTCCCAGGTACTCATCTTAAAGGTCTATAAAAATTGTGTGCAACTGTGCACACAGGACAAGTGTAGTTGTCCAGTGTTTATGGACGACATGTGAAATTATACCTTGCCTAGTTTGACCACAGTGTGAAAATTTAAAGTATAAACATGATCAAAAAGAAGAGTGGTTTCAGAAATGGAGAAACAACAACATTCCATTCTCCCAGAACCTTTTCAGTCTCTCAGTCAGACAGCTGCCCCCACTCCCTCCTCCCAGCAGTCACTAGAAACAACATCCCATTCCCCACACCATCCCCCACCTGAAAGGAAAGGGCACCATCAATTCTGAGAAAGAAATTGCCAAAATGACACAATTTATTGGACTTGATACTTTCTCACAGAAACTGCCAATCAGCTTTAGATGCAAATCTGCCTTCCTGTCCCTCACCCCAGCCCTTAGCTAAAACTCAGGAGAAACTTTGCCTTAAGCCAAAGAATAATACAAAGGACATTGCCATCTTGGGATATTTTGCCTTCTTGGTTACATCTCTCTCTCTCTCTCTCTCTCTCTCTCTCTCTCTCTCTCTCAGGTCTTTTCATTTAGTTCAGGAATCAAAAAAGTTATTTTAACCAAAAATATCACATGAACATGGTTTTAAAAAAGCAAACAGGACAGAAATGTAAGGAATAAAAATTAAATGTCTCCTTCTCCACACCCTTACCCCTTTTTCCAATTCTCTTAGGCTTTGAAACAACAGAAGTTCTGTGAAGGGAAGAGGGTGTGTGCGTGTGTGTGTGTGTGTGTGTGTGTGGTGTGGTGTGAGAGGAGGTAGAACAGAGATAAAATCTTGATATTGATTTATTTTTAATTAAAAAATGTAATTGCACATATTCTTCTCTCTTCATCTCCCCTACACACAAAAAACCTCCCAAACAAACAAACTAAAGACAAATCCAACTCTAAACAAATAAACAAAAACCCCCACAAACCTTTGCTGTTTGGAAGTCTAAGAGAATTGCTGTTTAAAGGTCTTTCAGATTAAGCTCATTCCAAAGACATTTCCAGTATAACCAAACAAAGAGAAACACTGGTACCCAGCCAGCCACAGTCCCTGCCATCTCTGATTTAGTGCAATTTGTTGATGATTAAATCAAAGAGAAGATGGAGATGGGTTCATGGAATAGGAAAACAAACAACTCCAAATTCAAATACCCCATTTATTTATATTTAAAATAATTTGTAACTATTATTTTAGATAATCAATTCATGTGCATCTAGGATGATTTTATTGGTAGGAAAAGTCTCTTTGCGTTTTCTCCTTAATTATAAAGGTTTGTGGAATGTTTTCTGAGAACAGAAATCCTTCCTCATGGAGTCATTTTTCCTAGACTGTTAGGAGGGTCTCCTCTTGGTAAGCAATGATGTCAGTTAGAATGTTTTTAGTACTCTCCTTTCCCATCCGAGTTGGCTTCATATGTTTTGGTTCTCTATTACTTACTGTTTTTAAAACAGATTGAAAAATTTGCTCACCAGGAGAACAATGATTAACTAAATCTGTAAGGTGCCAGTTGACTTGCTATCAATAGCTTAAAAGAAAATCTAAATCCATGACTAATGGCCCAGGAGTTTACTACTTGCTTCCAGGAGCCTCTTTAGATCAAAGCGTTATTTTTGAAATCTTTAATTTATTTCTTCCTTTCCCCGTGTCTTTCTACATTTAAAAAAACTTACACACTCTATTAATAATAAAGACGTATATTCCCAGGCTACCTTCCCTTCTTAACTACACACTGGAGTCTCTGCAGTCAGTTGTTTCTCTGAGTATCTATTCCTGGATTTGTCATGAGATAGTGGAGTATTGGTTAAGAGCTTGGGCCCGGGAAACAGCCCGGGTATTGTATCTATAAAATCTTTGCCTAGCCAAGTTCACAGGGAAATTCTGCTATAATTTCTCCTAAAAATTTTTTACTTTTAGATTTTATATTTAGATCTCTAATCAATTTTGAATTAATTTTTGTATATGCCTTTAGCTAAGATGAACATTTTGCATATAGATACTCAATTATTCCAGCACATTTGTTGAAAGAACACCTTTTGCTAACTAATTGCCTTTGAAACTTGATTAAAAATCAGTTGTTACTATATTTATAGCTGTATTTCTTAATTCTCTATTCCATTTTACTGATTTATTTGTCTATTTTCACATAGCTATCATATCATCTTGATTACTATAGTTTTATAATAAGTCTCAAAGTCAGGTAGAATTAGTTTTCCAACGTTATTCTACATTTTCCAAATTGTCTTTACTATTCTAGGTCCTTTACATTTTCATATGAATTTTGGAATCAGCTTGTCAATATTTACAAAAACTGCCTACAGAAATTTTTATTGTGATTGCATTTAGTCTGTAGATCAATTTGGGGAGAATTGACATCTTAATGAAGGATTGCTATCTATTCATTTCCTTCAGTCTTCTTCAATTTCTTGTAATAATGTTTTGTAGATATTCACTTATCAGTCTTGCATGCCTATTGTCAGATTTATTCCTAAGAAGTTTGTAGTTTTAAATTATTTTGAATGGTATTTTAAAAATTTTAATTTTCACTGGCTAGCATGGCTCAGTGGTTGAGCGTTAACCTATGAACCAGAAGGTCACGGCACATGTCCGGATTGCAGGCTTGATCCTCAGTTTGTGGCATGCAGGAGGCAGCCAATCAATGATTCTCTCTCATCATTGATCTCTCTCTCTCTCTCTCTCTCTCTCTCTCTCTCTCTCCCCCCTCTCTGTCTTCCTTCCTCTCTAAAATTAATAAAAAACTATTAAATTTTTTTAAAATTTTCAATAGTTTTTCCAGTATATAGAAACAAAATTGATTTTTGTTTTTATTCTACAACCTTGATAAACTTACTATTAGGTCTAGCTGCCTTTTATAGGTTCCATGGGATTTTTTTTACAAATCTTGTTGTTGGACAATAAAGAGACAGCTTACTTCTTTCTTTCCAATCTGGTGCCTTATATTTCTTTTTCAATTCTAATTGCACTAGCTATAACCTTCAGTACAATGTTAAATAGATATGATTAGTTCAGACATCCCTGTATTTTCCTGATCTTAAGGGGAAAATATTCAGTCATTCATCATTAAGTATGATGTAGCTGTAGGTTTTCATAGGTCCCTTTTATTTCTCATTTGCTGAGTTTTTATCAGAAATGTACATTGAATTTTGCCAAATAAACAAGGTTTAAGTTAATGTGGGCTTCAAAAAAAAATAAAAGCTTCAATTTTCATAATTGAAACATAGGTTTATTTCGATAGAGACATGTTGAACACAAAGGGCTGAAATAAATGAGTAATTGTTAACATAAAATAATAGAACATTTTAATAAAAATTAATATAATATTTTTTTTAACATTAACTTAGCAAACACTAAATAACTGCACAAATTAATAAGCATAACACAAATAAACCTATTTTTCTTGTTCTCCAAAAGCAAAATATCTCCTGTTGCGCACACCAAACAAGTCAGTCCAAGACTAATGACAGGCAATTGGCTGCTAAAATATTCTCTACTAATATTAGTGGAGAGAAATGGTGCGCCTGCGCGTAAGGCACATAAGAGAAAGGAATGCAACACCATTATAGTAATCAGTCATTAGGGAATGTTGTAGTTCGTTATTAATAACTAGAGGCCTGGTGCACGAAATTTGTGCACGGGGAAGGGGTCCCCTCAGCCCAGCCTGCACCCTCTCCAATCCAGGACCTCTTGGGGGACATCCCTCTCACAATCTGGGACCGCTGGCTCCTAACTGCTCACCTGCCTGCCTGCCTGGTTGCCCCTTACTGCCCCTCACTGCCTCTGTGTGCCGGACTGATTGCCTCTAACTGCCCCCCCTTCCAGCCAGGTTGCTCCCAACTGCCCTCTCCCTACAGGCCTGGTTGCTCCTAACTGCCACCCCTGCCAGTCTGGTCACCCCTCACTGCCCCCCTTGCTGGCATGGTCGCCCCCAACTGCCCCCATCTGCTGGCCTGGTCACCCCTAAGTGCCCTCCCTGCCAGCCTGGTTGCCCTTCACCCCTCCCCCACCCTCCACCGACCTGGTCACCCCACACAGCCTGCTGTTCAGTTGTTTGGTCGTCCCTCACTAACCACCCTGACGGCCTGGTCATAGGTAGCCATCTTGTGAGGGTGTGAGGGTTAATTTGCATATTACCTCTTCATTATATAGGATTATGTATAACAGGATATTGTAAAAATTAAGTTATGAAATTTTTATTAAGATGTTTCTTATATACCATTATATTGGCTGGGCCGCAAAAATATTCATTGTGGGTCGCATGCAGCCTGCAGGCCATGAGTTTGACATGCTTGGTCTAGAGCAGTGGTTCTCAACCTTCCTAATGCCGTGACCCTTTAATACAGTTCCTCATGTTGTGGTGACCCCCAATTTCATTGTTACAAATTGAACATAATTAAAGCATAGTGATTAATCACAAAAACAATATGTAATTATATATGTGTTTTCTGATGGTCTTAGGCGACTTCTGTGAAAGGGTCGTTTGACCCCCAAAGGGATCGTGACCCACAGGTTGAGAACCGCTGGTCTAGAGAGTCCCTGGGCTAAAAGTGAAGTGATAAGAAAGAATTGGTAGAAAGAACCATTGATGTTTTGAACCATGCCAGGGAGATTGCGTAATGTGAAGATTTGTAACTGAGATTTTCTACATTTTATCTATGATGATTATCTTAGTGCTATTCAACTGAACTAAAATTTATTTGTATATTTGTAGCTACTGTTTATGATGGTTGGCAAGAATCAAAATTAGAGGAATATCTTACACTGGTAGAAAGAATAAGAGCAGGCATATGATCTCATTGGAAGTGCTGCCATTAATCTGTACAATATCCATGCAAAGTTGACCCAAGAAGAAGCAATTTAAAGTAGGGGCTTATCTAAGTGCCAGGTGAGGATCTTTCTTGAGACTGTTGGTTTGAAGGCAAGCATTTCACATCTTTGGTAGAGGAATACAAGTTTTTATTATGGCTACATCAGCCAAGATTAGGGAATAAGGTGTATGGAGTGCTCTAGGTTTCAGCAGAGGCCAGTGTACTCTTTTAAGGAAAAACAAAGGTTTCCTCTTTTCTTAGGTGTCATCCAATTCCTTTTCATTTTTGCTTTTTAATCGCTTCTTAATTTTTTTCTTCATTTCTCTGCCCAATATTTTTAATATTTTACATCACTTCTTTTTTCTTTCTTTCAAAAAATTGTCTTAATGTTTTATTACCTGTGCCATGCATCACCTAGTAACATTCTACTTGCCACTCTTGCAGGGAATGCCTTTATGGGAGCAAAGAGGATTTTAGACAGGCAGAAGGAGAGGAGGAAACAGGCCAGGGACAAAAATGCTTTTTCTGCAGCAACCAAAATGCATTGCATGAAATGGGGAGACGTTGCTGTAGTGGTCAGTTAGGCCTAATCAAGATGGGACCTTGAAAAGAATAGTAAACAGGAGCTGTGCCTATTGACTGCAGAGCAGTTTCTCCTTCTTACTCATGCAGCAGAAATATGAGACCACAGTGATAACTCAGTGATCTGATATTTTGAATCATGGTATCCACCACCTTAGGGAATTTTCTTTGCCATATGGTCATAGCAAACTTCTCCAGCCCTCTGTGGACTTAAACAGACACAAGTGGCAAATATACGATATTGTTATCCAACACAGAGTCTAACATAGTTCCAATTCAATAAACACCGGGTGAGCACCTACTACGCACAAGGCACTGTAAAGAATGGTTGAGTTTAAAGTTGCACAAGCCATGGTCTTTAAATTTTAGGAGCTGTTATCCAGAAAGCACATAAAAAGCTATACTGAGGGTGGACAAAAATAAAAACAAAGATTATAAGAGAGGAATAATGTACAGTGGGAGTCTAGGGGAGTGAGAAGTTATTTCCTGCTCTATAATAGAGGGAGGCTTCATGAAGGATTTGTAATTTCATCTGGATTCTAAATAGTGACAAAAATTGAGGAAGGAAATATAATGTAAAAACATAGAGATAAGAAAATGCAGAGGGCATTTGTAAAGTGGATGATGGGAAGACAGTGGAATTGAAAGGACATTCCAGATGAGAATATGAAACCTGCTGAGATCCATACTAAGCAGGCTGGACTTTGTTCTGTAGGCAAAAGGGAAATCCTTGATGGGCTTTAAAGAAGCATGATGACATGATATCATTTTACAGATGGGTAATTACATTGGTAGCTGTGGAATGATGGGATAGAGGGAGTGGAGGCAGGGAGAACAACCAGGAGAGAGAACGAGTAAGAGCCAATTCTTAGCAAGAGGTGCAGAAAGGCACATGGGATGCTAGATGATCTGACTTAGAGTCCTGGCCTTAGAAGCCATGACCTTGGGGGAAGTTTCTCACTTTTTCTCTGCTTCAGTTTCCTCCGCTGTAAACCAAGGATAAGAACAGTAGTTATTTCATAGAGTTATAAAGATTAAATAAATTACTACGTGTAAAGCCCCCAGATCTGTGTCTATAAAATAGTAAGAACTCAATAATATTATGTATTATTGGTAAGGCAGTAGTAAGAAGAGACAATAAGGAGTGGATTTAAAAGTTATTGTACTATATGATTATGTCATTATTTATATTGGAATTATTTTCAGCTTTTCCCCCTATTAAACATAATTCTGCCATTTAGTAAGCAAAACAAAAATATCAAGTTGTTATAGCACTTATGTTTTATCTATTTTTTGTGACTGAGTTCTTCAAGAATATGTCTAAGACTTTGAGATGGTCTCAGAAGTTGCTCCTGATGTATATTAGTTTTCAAAAGGAGCTTGAAAAATGTAATAGAGCCACTTGAGCTATGGTGGTCAGAGTTAGTTGTAATCAATGTGTTATCATATCTACCTGTCCATCTATCTATAATAAATCTATATGTTAATTTATTTTTTCTTACATTGCACCTAACCTCTGAGAAGTTAAAGACCCTAAGTTCCTTTGCAGTTTTAATTATGTAGACTTCATACTCCTTTCATGGCAGGGAAGGCTGCATTAAAGTTTAGAATGACAGCCCACCAATCCCTGCACTGCTTTGCTTTCCTTGCTTTGTTCCACCTCCGCCATGGAAGCCATTGCTGCAGTACAGAGGGAGCTCCTCTCCTGGAGACATTGCCTAGCAGCAGTGAGAGGGCTGGAGAAGGCCATGTTCAGTTGCCCTGTGTGCCCTCCCCTGGGACCTTGGCAAAAAGGCATAAGGCAAAATAAGGCTGACAAGAGAAAACAAAGAGGCCGCTCTCTTTTCTCCAGACAAGAAAAAAGGAAAGTGGGGAGGGGGTAGGAGATAAGCAATTCTCCTTTACTGTTTCCTGTGCAGTCTCATGTGGACTTATCTATGCTGCAGACCACACTGAAAATGTGAAGGTCATGATAACAGAGACATCTGCCATCAACATCTAACTGTAAAATGTTTATCTTGATCTACTTTGGGCTTTAATAATCATCAGTGTCCTAAGAAAGAAACCATAGGTAAGTGTCAGTGGGGTGGCAAAATAGTCAAACACCTCTAAGGGAAGAACAGGAATGTGGGTGTTCCAGTGACGAATGTCTCCTCAGCTTGTTCTCTGGGCACCGGCTGACCTTCCTGTTTTAGGGGGTCTCTACTCAGCAACAGACACCTGGCTGTCTCCTTTCCCACTTCTGACAGAGGTTGAGGTTGAAGGAGCAGAGACCCACGTGCCTTAGTACTCTAAATACACTCCACTCAGGTGAGTCAACAGAACAGGCAGGGTAATTCTGGGATTTCAGACCCCCCACTGATGCTGTCTTCTCAGCTCTGCTGAGCCGTTATCTGGCTTCAGGAAGAGATTAACTCACATGCAGCCGCCTTTCAAAATAAACATCAAGGACTATTTACGGGCAGGAAAATTTGTTCATGAAGTACTAAGTGCAAAAGCCTGTAATAAACATTGTGGACAGTATGATCTGTCCTTGTGAGCCTAACCAAATTAACCGTACACATCAACATGTGCCTCAGGAGACTTAGCCAACTTTGACCATGGCCAGTGCCTCAGCTGGGGAGAGAGTGTGGGGTTTGCTATATATATAAATGTGAGTGTGTTTATTTCTCTCTATTTTCTATCACAAATGTCATTTTCAATCTTCAAAATAAGAAATACACTACCCCCAAATTCCACAGCAAGGAAGTGCTGGAGCCTCCACAGATATCCCTTAGAAGCTGGTCTGCGTAAGTGTGAAGATATCTTGGAAATAATGTAGTCCCTGTTTCCCTTTTGCTTTCATTAGTGTTGTCTTCATTTTTTTGCACAGACAGCATGGAGTGGCAATCATCTTCTCTAATAAGGATTCTGGAGTGTGTGGGGCTGAAGAATCTAGAAAAGGAGAGGTCCCGTCCCACCCCCCCCCCACAATTTCATGTGCCAAACAGCTTCCGGCACAAACCACCCCTCCCCCCAACTTCCTGCCAACATCCCATTAGCAGAAAAAGAAAAATGGGCCAAACTCCAACCACTTGGAGAAATATCCCAGTCCCTACCAGGTTGCCCATCACTTCAGTGAAGTGCTGAGTGTAGTGAGGGGGCATGTGCTGGAAAAATCTGTCCTTGGTTCTATCCTAACCACTTTCAATCAATAATGTCACAGGGTTAGGTCAGCTTCCAGGCTTTCCCTTGCTTGTCTTTCTATAACTGACAGCCTGTGTACTTGCTGTGATAACTTTTTCTTTAGAAAGCTGACTTTTAAACTGACAACAAAAGTAACAGTTGCACTTACACAAGAGAAAGTGAGGAAACTTCTGGCTGGTTCCTGTGTTTGCTCATTAACTGACATTATTTGGGCCCCTTCTGAAGAAGGAGAGAAACAGCAGGCCACAGTATAATTTAAACAACAGTGACAAGAAACTGGTCAAAGCCAGAAAATCCTAAGCGAAGTGGAACGAAGTGTGGGAAAGTCTTTCTAGAATTTCAGTGATTGAGCATTGATAAAATTACAGAAGTCTATTTTTCCTCTCTCAGGGCCCCCTTTATTCACAACCTGAATGTGAAAAGTAAGAAATCCAACTTACCTAAACTTTACACTGTGCTAATTGTGTGTGAGATGCTGTCATTTGAGAGTGGAGCCTCAAATCTCTTTTCTGAAGGACTTGGTGCAGAGCAAGTGCCTTGTCACCTTCTCTGTCCTTTGAGGAGCACCACAGTGAAAGCTTTCATTCTGACTGTTTATTTCAGGGAGGTATATAGCATTTGTTGTTTGGTCTCATCTTCCTCAACTGCACCAGCAGGGTTCTGCCCCTCCCCATTATCTTTAGAGGCACATTTCCATGTCAAAGACCTCCCTGGAGAGAAAGCCTCTTTTCTTCCACCCCCTGCCTTCTCTGTGACTGACTTACCTTAACTCCAACCTGCCCAGCCCTCCTTCACTGTAGCAATAGCAAGGAGCAGAACTTTATTTAGAAATCAAAACCAGAGAAATAGCTTCTCTCTGTGAAGGATAAGAGCAGTTTAATTGTCCTTGAAAATACCAACTTGTTGTAAGAAAGATCACTATCTCTTGCAGTAAACATAAAAATAAGAATCATTCTTCAGTGAAATTGTAGATTTTCCTTAAGAAAAGTGGAAATGCTAAAACCTTTATACACTGCTAGAAAAATCCATAGTAGGCTAATTAAGAAGAATTTATAAGGGAGTTGTGAGTATAGTTTAATTTGTTTTGCATCTAGATGTTACTGATGATGTGGGCTCTCAGTTCTTGAGTTCGGCAAAGAAAGAATTCAGAGCCAAGAACTCTAATGCAAGAGGACGCTTGTATAGCATGCAAAGCAAAAGTACACTGGAAGAGAAGCATTGAGTGGGCTGCTCAGAGAGCTATGTTGGCCTTTTAGAAAGAAAGTCACAGAAGCAGAAGAAGTGAGCCAGCTGGGCTGCATGGGCTCAGGAAACAAGTTACAGAGGCAAAAGAAGGGCCCTTGAGGAACGGTTCAGGGGGTTAGCCCAGGACAAGCTGCTGCTACCCATGGCACCACGGTTGCAGGTCTCCTGGGGACCCTTAGAGGTTAGGAGAAAGAAAGTGAAGAGACAGGCCTAAAGAAAGAAGGTGCTCTGGAGAGATAGTATACCCTGGGTCCTTTGCATTAAGGGTTTTTATCTGTTTTCTAAAGGCAGAAATTTTAGGGGAGCTCTTAGGGGAGGATCTCAATAGAATATTCAACAGCTTTCCAGGTGTGTCCTTTAATATGCTGATTCATCAAAATGAGCATATAGGGTCAGGGTCTTGGTCTCTACTGACTGGCAGGCACTAGGGTGGGGGTTATTAGTCAATGCTGCTGATCCTGATATCAGCCATGGTATTGATTAGTCTGGTTTTGCTGCTTTTCTAGGCCTGGAGCTGAAACACAACTCCAGGCTTGGATGCTATCTCTAGTTTGATCAAAACTCTGTCCTGTGGTCAACTGATCCCATATTTTATTCCTAAGATCATTTGATGCTGATCAGAACCTCATTGTCCTGAGGGCTTACTGCTTAAGGGAGTGGTCATGCAAGGGAGAAGGAGGCAGGTTACGTCAGAATGCTGAAGGAGGCCAGTTTGAATCATCTATGGGTCTCAGTTTCCACTTTCCAAGGAATTTTCCTAGCTTCTTACTATCCTGCCTCATGTAGACTATCTCCTAAATTCATCCAATGGGTAATTCAGTGGACACAAAAAAGGTTCTCCATGTTCATACTATGTTCTTGTTCTTCTAAGGTTGGGGAATCTTCAAACCCATCACTGCTTTTGCACTTCTGGCAGATCTTAGGAATCTAAATCCATTTATTTCCTTTCAATTTTCAAGATTAAAAGACCCACAAGATGGGGCTTCACTTGAGAGTAGTTCTCTGGGGTTTTGATTAATATTATTTAGACTCAGGTAAGATATTTTCCTGAAGCCACCAAAAGCCCAAGACAGATCCCACACCAACCACTCACCCATGAGGAACTAAGGCTCAGTAGCTCTTATTTGGTGTACTGTAACAGAGTGAAATGTCTGTCCCTCTGACTCCATCTTGTTCTAGCCTGTATTGTGCCCATGGCCTTTAGGCTAATAGCTCCTGCTTTATTAGTAGACATGCTAATCATTAGAGGAATTCTGCTTGGGGCTTGATATTTTACTAAAACAGCCTCTCCCATTTTTCCTTTCCTTGACATAAAACAAGCCTGAACTCTGCACTTTCTTCAGATGGATTTGAAGATTAGGTCTTCCATTTTCTCAGTTGGCACCTACTCAATCAATAAACCTTTCCTTACTCCAAACTCTAATGTTTTGAGTTTTAGCCTTTCTAAGCATCGGGTACACGGACTTTGGATAGGTAACAGTACCAGAGTAGACACCCCATTGGACTTCGGATGGCAGTTTTCCCCCAGGGTCCCTCACACTAAAAGGGGGTCTTAGACCCAGAGGAAAAGCCAAAGCCTTCCGGTTCCTGTTTATTTCTCATGCTCAGAATTTGCCCCCCTCCCCGCCCCCCCACTTCTAGAATGAGTCATACTGAAATACTAGAAGTTCTTGAACAGGCCTGTTCTTTTCTTTCTCCAGATATTTCACAAAATATCCCTTTCTTTGAAATGTTCTTCCTCTCTTTGCTCCTAACGTCTACTTGGCTAACTGTTATGTCCAATTGACTCCCAAGTCTTCAAAACATGTTAGATGTTTCTCCTATATAATGTCACAACTGGTAGGAGGAACAAATAAAACAATACTAGGGAAGAAATCAAAGTTTCAGGAAAACTTCTAGTTTCTTGCCTCTTACCTCTGTTTTTCTTTTTAATGTGGTACTTGGAAGCACTAATTACCTTTTCTCTGATTCTTGAAAATGTTGATCCATGTCTCGCTAAAACCGGAACAAATTTCTAGGCTTGAAAGTAATAAGTCTATGCTAGTAGAACTTTTAAGAGTTTCATATGTAAGACAGTTGAAACAACTTAGGAAGTGATTCTCATGGGAAAGGTTAAAAGGGGCCAAAGTTTTGCTACTCCAAATTTGCCTTTTGGGATATTGAGTTTACAGTGGTTATTAATAAATAAAAGACTCAGAAATAACCATTGTTTGACCCTCCACCTTTACCTGCCTAAAGGAATTCAGATTTGCTGTATGACAGTATATGTTTACAGGAAGGGGACATTCCCTTAACATCAAAATAAACTTAATGTGGCAGAGAGAAATCTAGCAGAAGCTGCTTATTGAACTTCATTCTGTGTCCCACTGTTTCTTGGTGGGCAAGAAAGAATTTTTTTAAAAATATATATTTTTATTGATTTCAGAGAGGAAGGGAGAGGGGGAGAGAGAGATAGAAACATCAATGATGAGAGAGAATCATTGATCAGCTACCTCCTGCACAGCCCACACTGGGCATTGAGCCCTCAACCCAGGCATGTGTCCCGATCGGGAATCAAACCATGATCTCCTGGCTTATAGGTCAATGCTCAACCACTGAACCACACCGGCCAGGCCCAGCAGGAATTTTGTTTTCTTATGTTTATTCTTTCTATCTATCTGTAAATTGTCTGCTTTACCTTTGAATTTCTAGACCCCTGCCTGTTTCTCCTTTGTACAAAATGGTACATAAACCTCAACTGCCCAATGCCTTCTGGGTTCTCATATTCTTATGGCACACTTGTATGTACTTCTAGAATACATTTTGGACATTTTCCCTAGATAATCTGCCTCATGTTAATTTGGTTATTAGCCCAATTAGAAGAACTTAGAAATTGGGAGGAAAAATATTTTTTGTGCCCCAACAAGGTCAAATTTGGACATTTATTTTCAAAGGTATCTAGGAGATTTTTAGAAGTGTATAAATCCTTGGTTTTCAGATAGTTTACAGTCTAGCAGTGGATATGGCATTTATATTAATACTCTATTACTGTGTAAAAAATGACCACAAATTTAGTGGCTTAAAACAAAACCCATTTATCAGTACCCAGTTCTGTAAGTCAGCAGTCTGCAGATGACTCAACTGCGTTCTCTCCTCAGGGCTACACACTCGATGTGTTGGCTGAGTTTTTATTTGAAGCCTTGGAGTCCTTTTCTGAGTTCACTCAGTTCTAGGCCATAGTGGGTCTAAAGTCTCCTTGTTTTGCTGGCTGCCAGAGACTGTTCTCAGCTTCTTGAGACCATGCTCAGATCTTTGCCATGTACCCCTCTCCATCTTCAAAGCCAGCATCAGAGAATTTCCTTTGTGTCAAATCCTTATCACCTTTCAAATCTTTCACCAGGAAGAGTCTCATCCCTTTTATGGTCTCACTGATGAGGTCAGATTAGGTCACCTGTGGCATATAATATGACCTAAGCATGGGAGTCATATCCCGACCCATTCCCAGGTCCTTCCCACACTGAAGGGGAAGGGATTATGTAAGATTGTGGGTCATTGTGGGCCATTTTAGCATTCTGCCTATCCCAACACTCAATGAATAAGATAAATTCCACTTGAAAGTTATAAAATATTACATGGATGCTTAGTGAGGAGAGAAATTTGCTTTATAATATGTGCTTAACATACGGTAGATGCTCAATCAGTATTTGTTCATATGTGGAAAATACATGTAAACTGAGAGCACACTAGTATATTGAACTGTGTTAATTAAAACTTCATTAGTCAAATAAGAAAACACTTTTGATCCACAGTTTTCATAGTTGGATTATCCAGTTTCTGGGTAGGGGACAGTAAATTCTATAAGGCAGCATTAAGGGAGAGTTGGGGTAGGTAAAGGGGCTTTGCACAGCGAGGCATTTTGAGACATTCTTGAAGGACAAGTCAGAGACCTGAATTATGGGGTAACTCCCAATCAGGAACCACAACAAGTAGCTTGGGATCAAAGGCAAGAACATAGGATCAGTCACAAGAACAACCCAGTGTTTTGCTTATTCACTGAGTTTCTTGAAAGAATCCACATACATGGTTACTAATTTTCCATTCAGTATATCACTGCCTTTGGAAGAGTTGATGAAGTTCCCTAAGTAATGTGCTAATAACCTGGCAGATAAAGAGATAGACCTACCGCAGTACCACAGATTCAACCGCCAGTCAGGTTCACAGTGTCTTCCAGTGTCTAATAGTAAATTGAATGGTGTTCATTGAAAGTACTGGTCTGGAATCTATACTATCTATACTAATAAAAGGGTAATATGCTAATTAGACTAGACATCTTCCGGACAACTGTCCGGACAAAGCCACAATGGCGGGGCTGAGGCAGAGGCATTAGGGACGATCAGGCAGGCAGGGGAGAGCAGTTAAGGGGATCAGGCTAGCAGGGCAGGGCAGAGCAGTTAGGGGAATCAGGCCGGCAGGGAAGAGCAGTTAGGGGGATCAGGACAGCAGGGGAGGGCAGTTAGGGGGGTCAGGCCAGCAGGGGAGAATGGTTAGGGGATCAGGCTGGCAGGAGAGAGCGGTTAGGGAGATCAGGTCGGCAGGCATAGTGGTTAGGAGTGATCAGGCAGGCAGGCAGGTGAGCGGTTAGGAGCCAGCAGGCAGGCAGGTGAGCGGTTAGGAGCCAGCAGTCCTGAATTGTGAGAGGGATGTCTGACTGCCAGTTTAGGTCCGATCCCACAGGCCTAAACTGGCAGTTGAACATCCCCTGAGGAGTCCAGGATTGGAGAGGTGCAGGCTGGGCTGAGGGACACCCCTCCCCTCTGTGCACAATTTTGTGCACCGGGCCTCTAGTCACTTAATAAAAACAAAAACAGAGACCCTTCCTGGTTACATAACTCCTTCATTTGAAGCAACTTCAGAGCTTTATGGACTGACCTGTTCAGAGCTGTTCCCATTCCTGTTTCACAAATGGAAATAAGCTGAGGTATACTGAAGGAAACTAACTTGCCCAAGGTCTTAGTAAATCAGTTGAAACACAGGAAAGTTAATGCAATATCCCCAAACAGCTTATAAATTTCTAAAATGGAGGTAATAAAGCTATGTTGACAGTGTAAATTGATGTCTGCTTTTCTAAATTGGATATTAATTTTATACATTTCGTTACAAATTCTGTCATTGCTCTCAAAATTTTCTAGCTCTAGCACTGAAATCTTTGGATCCATGTCCTTGTGGAAAATCTGGATATTTTATATATGAAGCAACTTAGTTGCTAAAGATTCACTTAAAGCAGCGGTTCTCAACCTGTGGGTCGTGATCATGGGAAAACACATATAGCATATCAGATATTTACATTACGATTCATAACAGTAGCAAAATTACAGTTATGAAGTAGCAACGAAAATAATTTTATGGTTGGGGGTCACCACAACATGAGGAACTGTATTAAAGGGTCGCGGCATTAGGAAGGTTGAGAACCACTGAAAGCCTGACTAAGGATGTAAGTTTAGAGATTTTTATATTTAAACATTTTTATGTAATTGGTAAGTACACAATTTAATTATTTGACTGGAGTGATCAGACTGGTTATTTTAATGTTATGCAAGTATTATGAATGTCTTCTAAAGTTACTGGGAAAGGATATTCAAGACATTGTTACTACTTGTAGAAAGTCCAGTTCTAAGTAGGTTTAGAAACTTTTGGCTACTATTTACCACACTCTTAGCTGTTAAAGGAGAAGTCAGAGAGTCACAGCAGGAGAGAGGGACAGCTTATATAACTGAAGGAAATGGAAGTGAAATCTTTGTAAAATTTCAGTTCACTATGACTGAAGTTCTAATAAAGAGTAAACAAAGTCATATCTTGTGTAAGAGTAAAAGATGAATGTAAGGAAGGACTTGGAAGTCAATGGCCTGTATCTGATAACAGAGTTTCACAATGTTCTTCTCATTGTAACTGAGAAAAACATTGGTGGCTAATTCCTACTGAAATATCACTTATGTAGATATTTGGAGATGTTTGGATAAGGTGAATTCCATCACACATTAATTCAACAGGAATGTATTTGGGGAATAATGTCCTAAAAACTGAGTACAAGTGACGTGGATGTTGGATGTTTGTGAGGTAAGCTCCAAAACTATGAGTGTGCATGTTTTTATAACAAATTGTTATTCAACTAGAACGTTTTGGGTATTTTCCTACATTAAGGAGGAAAACAGAGCATTTTAAAATGGTGAGTTTTAAACTAGGAAACAACAGCAAAGTATCTAGAGAGACAGAATATGCCAAAGGAAACCCACAAACCACATTGTTACTTTGTGGATTGACCATGACAAAATGCTCCCCTCCCTTTCCCCTCACAAGGGCTGCTTTCAGCTCAATACTAAATATTATTGACATAAAAAACTCAGGGCACTAAAAAGGTATCTACTCTGTCTTTCTAGTTTTTGTTTTTCTTCCTTGTCTACTGCAATTCCATGTGAGAAATGAGAACTAAACATGACCCTAATTATTGAAAATCAGAGGCTACACTCTGAATAAAGACTACCTATTAAAATATGATGCCAAAACCTGGTGGCTTTTGCTGTCTTTTTGGTGCTGTCATGAGGAGTAAGGGTTAATGAAAGAAAGCAAATCTGCCCAAGCAAATCTCTCTTTGCTCAGAAAATGAAATGCAAATATGGATGTATAGATGGTCAATATTGCCACTTTTGTAGAGGCATTGAAACTGTGCTGGCATCATGCCAGGCTTTTTAGACTATTGGTGGGGGAAGGAGTTGAGCAGCAGGAAAACAGCTAAACCACATGCAGTTCCCTTTTTTTGTCTTAATCACCTACCACATGCATAATGTCTTGGTGAATAAAGTAAGAAAATTCTACCTCATTAGTTATAAGTTCCCTGGGTGGTATCCTGGAACCAGCAAGCATCTAAAACTTAGGCTTTATCTTTTAAATGTTCTAGAGAATATCTACAACACAATTGGTGTCTACAGAAATCTTTGTGAAATTCTCTTGCCAGAGATGTTTAGCATAACAGACAGATGTATGGCTTGTACCAGATGTACCCTGTGTGTGGAACGCTTCTCCCAGGTTTACATGCAGCTATTACCTTCTTGAGAGCTAGGTCTTCTTTTAAATGAATCACCCAGAAAGGACTTTTCTGACCTCCCTACCCAGCTGATCCATAAGATGTATTTTGTTTTTATCAGACTACTGGCCACTGCCTGCTGTTTTCTCTTGTACTTGGTGTTTTGTTTGTGGTCTATCTGCCCACCTCTCACTTGAATGTAAGGCTCCATGGAGTGGCGACTAAGTTTGATTGATTATTATTTCCGTTTCTAGAACTTGTCAAGCCAATGGTAGGTTCTCAATAAATACTTATGGAATGAAAAAAATGAGTAAATGAATGAGCAATACAATATATTCTGCCAGTATTGAAAGCCAGAGAAAGTGATTTGGTCTTAATAGTCTTAATATTCTGCATCTCATACTCTTATCTGTTTACCAATGATATTAAAATGAGGATTATTGCTGGTATTATTGCTTTTATATAAGCTTGGAAAAGGCTTTCTCTGGCCACGGCTGGCGTGGCTCAGAGGGTGAGCATCGACCCATGAGCCAGGAGGCCATTCCCCGTCAGGGCGCATGCCCAGGTTGCGGGCTCAATCCCCAGTGTGGGGCATGCAGGAGGCAGCTGATCAATGATCCTCTCTTATCATTGATGTTTCTCTCTCTCTGTCTCTGAAATGAATAAAAATATATTTTTTAAAAAAAGAAAAGGCTTTCTCTGAAAGAAAAACAAGATTATCAGAGAATTTCCTTTGAAGATAAACAAATAATAGATAAAAACTGAGAAAGGAAGTTACCATAAAAAGACAGAATAGATAGAATGGCTCCTAGACCAATAAAATTTGATTGATAACACTTAATGTTTTATCATATCTAAAAAAAAAAGAAAAAAGAAAAGTATAAGCATCAGTTAGCCTTGAAAACGTAAAAAAAAAAGTCTCAGAGGCTAACTTGCCAGTAACTGTCTACACATCGAAGTGTAGGTATCCCTGCTTTTCCAACGTTGCCTTTGGCTGCGGTTGCTTTTAGGATGACCTGGTCAGCACCTGATCCCACCAAGCTGAGCAATCTGCTGACGTCCTGCTTTTGCGACAAAAGACGAAAAGCAGCGTCTAGCATGCATTTTGCAGCAGCTGTTACCGGGGTAGGGGGGCCCCAGCGGTAAACGTGACCCCCCCAAGCTGCCTCCCCAGACCTCCTGAGCACCTGAGCACCAAGCCGCCCGCGCTTGAACTGTGTGGTGAGCACCTGTGCTTCATCTCCATTTACTTCCTGCGCCTGGTTAGCAAGATGCACACTAAGGTATCAGCAAAACCTTTGAGCGTTCGTAAGGGTGTTATGCTTAGTGCGAAACTGGATGTAATTAAGCCTCTTTGGTAGGTTATTTTGGGGTCTGGGAAGGCACACAGTTAATTAGAAATGAATGGTATTTGCTTCTTTGCTTATGGAAGGTTTCATAGGAATAAGGTACTTTCTGACAGTGGGGGAAACCTGTCCTGTGCGTCCTGGGAGAGGGAACCGCAGCCAATAGGCCTCGTGTCTGCAAGAGGGTGGCATCTCGCCATTACAGCCTGATGCCATCAAGTATTTTCTGCTTCCCAGGACCCCAAGTCAAGTTTCAGTGTGAGCTGGCTTTCCAGAGGGGTGTGCCTGGCCCCAAGAGATGTGCTAGTGATATGGACTTAACTAGCTTAGTCCCTGTGATGGCCGTTGCTCATCACACATAATTAATAAATTGGCATTGGGTTTATATATCTACCCCGGAGTTGTCCGTAAAAGAGATGCGCTGAACCTGAGCCGGTTTGGCTCAGTGGATAGAGCGTCGGCCTGTGGAGTGAAGGGTCCCGGGTTTGATTCTGGTCAAGGGCATGCACCTTGGTTGCAGGCTCCTTCCTGACGGGGCCCTGGTCAGGACTCATGCAGGAGGCAACCAATTGATGTATGTTCTCTCTATCTTTCTCTCTCTCTTCCACTCTTTCTAAAAATCAATGGAAAAATATTCTCAGGTGAGGATTTAAAAAAAAAAAGAGAGAGAGAGATGTGCTGACAATTCATATAGCTGAGCCAGCTGGGTTCCTGGCAATCATCTGGACCCTGGTAAATTCACCAGGGTAATGAATGAAGACCTTTTGAGGGAGGCACAAATGCTGAGCCAAAAATTTTGTTTGGATTTCTGAATTAATATTTATCTCCCGTCAATGAAATACATTGATTACTTGACTGAGTACAACGTTCTGAATCTTTCTATCCCAAAGAGATGGGTATATGTGAAGTGCAAGTCACCATCGCCATCTCTCAGGGGGAAGGAATTTGGGTGATGAGTATTTAGAAATTCAGATCTCAGGCTCATTAGTGATTTTATAGCCTCTCTCTGGGACAGGTCTTAACATGAGCATCAAAGGTAAAGGGGTGGTTCTTTTTCATGGGATGCCTCCCTTTGCTTTAAAGCTGAGGTGGAGCTCTTGATGCCCACCTTGATGTTCACAGCCAAGTTCCTCTACAGGGGCTCTGTGCCCAGAAGCCCAGATGGAGCAACCTCTCCATCCAGCTTCTGTTGCCTGTATTTGGCTGCATATAAAAATAGGACCAGATTTTGCAAAAGGGTCAGCTCAGTGATGTGTGTCTTTGACCCAATCTCTGCTTTCCCTTTTACCAGAGTTGGTGGTCCTACTGATTTCAACTACCTCTCATATTGCCATTTATATTTTGATCAAATCTCCTTCACACTGATGCCTTACTTCTCCCAAACTGCTTTAATTTGAAAGTAGTTTTTCTTCAGTTTTGTTATAGGAACCAGAAAGCAAGTGGTAAGGAAGTGGAAAGGGATGCCATTTGTTTGTGTCTAAAAATCATGCTATGTTTTGGTGTGAGAGCAAAACCTGGGTGTCATTCATGAAGTACTTAAGAATATTGACTTGAATTCAGGAAAAGCTGGTTTCAATACCTTGTTTCACCCCTCGATAGCTGATTGAGGGCATGTTTTTAACCTCAGTTTTTTCACCTGCTAAATGGTATTAATAACTACTTCAGGGTGTGGTTGTGAAGATTAAACAAAATAATGAATTTAGGGATTAACATGATCCCTGGCACTTAGCAATCTCTTAATACTTGTTTTTATCATTTATTATTATTTTATCATCTCTGTCCTCACCTTTAGATTCCTTTCAGTTTTTCTCAGAAGGAAGAACCCTGCTAATCCTTGCCCAGTGTAGACAGCTCTTGGGCCCAGAGGGACTTGCCAAAATCCACGACTACATGACTAACTGACCCTCTACCTTCTTCTCCTTATTCTTTGCTATTCTCATAGCTTTCCTCGTCTTACCCACCTCCAAGGATCTGAAGCCCTTTTCACTGAGCCTTGTCTCTCTTTTTGTGTGTCAATTCCATCCTGAGACCAATAGAGTACCTATTCTTCTGATACTCACTTGAGTCAACAGAGAAGCAAGGGCTTATGGACTGTAGTTTCCACAGACTTGAGGCCTTAAGCTAGAGTTTGAGGACAGACCAGGTACCTAGCAGGGACTGTTGTGGTGAAGGGCAGAGTCTGGCAATGTGAGAAGTGAGGAGACACAAGAGCAGGAGTGGAACCCACAACTGTCAGTTCTAGATGATGGTGGCTGTGAGTGAGATTTAGAGAACCCAGGTTGCTTGATGGTGGAGACAATGCTGCCATTTTCTCCATGTCACCAGCACGTGGCACAGTGTTCAGCATAAAGAAAGCCCTCAAATGTAGTTGGATAAAAATTACAGAGGGAAGGAGTAAAATCTAGGAACTTTGTTGTCTAAATTGTGTGTGACTGGGAAACCATTGCTTTGCCTGAATACTGATGACTGCCTTTCTAAAAGGAGCTTCAGAACTACATATTTACTTTGTTTATGTAAAAATTAGGTATTAAGTGGCATTTATGGGAGCTGCTTGTGTTTTATTAATACACTAGAGGCCCGATGTATGAAATTCATGCATGGGTAGAGTCCCTAGGCCTGGCTGGTGATCAGGGCTGATCTGAGGGGCGACTGGCGGGGCAATTGGGGGGCCCCCACTGGCACCCGCCTTAGCTGGCCTGGCGCTGGCTGCTCGCCAGCCCTGCCCCCTGTCGCCTCCCTCTGCGGTAAGTGACCGGCAGGGTGATCGGGGGTGGTGCTGGCCAGCTCACCTGCTGGCCCCGCCCCCCACCACTGGTCTCCTCCCTCTGTGGGATGACTGGCGGGGTAAAGGGGGGGGGGCGCTGGCACCTGCCTTGGCTTGCCTGGGGCCTGTGGGCTGGGGGCAGCTCCTGCGTTGAGCATCTGCCCCCTGGTGGTCAGTGCGTCATAGTGACCAGTTTCCACAGGTCGTTCTGCCATTCAGTTGATTTGCATATTAGGCTTTTATTATATAGGATAGCAACATTACTCATTATACTTGTCATTACATTTCTATAGGATCATCTTTGTTTTGTTTTATTTGATTGCATCAGTAAGCTCTACATATGCCAAAGATATATTTACAGAATATGAGGCTTAATCCAGAAGTAACAACAGAAGGCTTTCTTTTTGCTTTATAATCATACCTCACGAGCTCAAACCTCATAGAATGTAGCGCATGTGCCATATTTGTTCATTCATAAATTTAAAAAGGAAATAAAGAAGAGAAAGCACATTGCTTAGAACTGAAGGTAGGGCAAGAGTGGCCAGAATAAGGGCAGTCAGTGCAGAACATTCTGCAGAATGCATCCCTCGGAAGTGAAGACTATAAGACATTTGGGGAACCCAGTGGTCACATGGAAGGGGAGAAGTGGCGAGAAGGGGCGATGGGAAGTGGGTGCAGCACCATGATACCTGGCAGGCATTCCAGTCATTCTTCCCTTCTTGATAACAGAGGCACTTACATAAAAATCTTACTAAAGAAAGATGCGCCGAAACCGGTTTGGCTCAGTGGATAGAGCGTCAGCCTGCGGACTGAGAGGTCCCGGGTTCGATTCCGGTCAAGGGCATGTACCTGGGTTGCGGGCACATCCCCGGTGGGGGATGTGCAGGAGGCAGCAGATCGATGTTTCTCTCTCATCGATGTTTCTAACTCTCTCTATCTCTCTCCCTTCCTCTCTGTGAAAAATCAATAAAATATTTAAAAAAAAAAAAAGAAAAGAAAGATGGATTTCCATGGCACTCTATTTGTGTCTTATATTTCCATATTTGGAGTAACGCGAGCAATTTATGATCAAGACCTCCCCCTCCCCCTTCCTGAGAGTCAAAGGAAGAATGCAAATTAGACATATAAAATTTTACTTTCTACTTTAATAGCACTTGTCCTTTTGGTTCCCAAGCATTTGTTTGTAAACATAGTTTGAGTTTCACTGAATATTTTTCTTCGAGTTAATGTCAAATCTTTTTACATCCAATCACTTACCAAGCTCCGAATATTGAATTTTTTTTAAAAAATAGCTCTCAGATCTTCTGTCTTTGGACATTACCAGAAGGACATCTCAGGGAAAGAATTCATGTCTGAGAGATTTATTAAAGAAGTGCTTCCAGAAGAAGCAGGTAAAGGAGTAAGAGATGTGAGACCGGGAAGGGTGTGGTTTCAGCTTGATAAAATGGAGAACTTTTAAATATAATTTATACCATGGGATATGTCCCAGGCAGAATCAAAGAAGCTAAGCTTTCATATTTGTATTTTATAATTAATGGCGAAGGACTGAGAGATTTGAGGAGTTAGTGGTGTGTGTGTGAGGGGTGCAGGGAGGGTTGGTGTGTAAAAAGTGAACTTTTAGTCACTTTGAGCTCTTTGTCTGTGGGCAAAGCACCATCAGTGGCCAAGCAGTGTCTCCAAAGGAGAAACAGGTGTGGGGGGGATGTGGGCATTTAAGTCAAAGCTCAGCTGAAGGGAGTGCACAGAAAATGTTAGCTCAGATGCCAGGAGGTCTGGGTGGACATAAGGAGTGTCCACCATGATCGCTTCTTGATTCTCTCTGTCCATCTTTAGTTCATGTCCCATTATTATTTATCTTCAGAGTTACGTAATGGGTTCCTAACCTATATTCTCTGATCCATGCAGGCCTGCTCTAGTAAATTCCTGTTGCAGTAAGCATTCTTTCTAAATTGCAAATCTGGTAGTGCTAGTCCATTGCTTAAAAGCCTTCAGTTTTTTTGCTTGAAGTCCAAAACCCCTCAGCATGAGTTGCCTGACACTTTTGATCTGACCCTAACCCCAGACTCGTAGGGTTACAACCTTATAGCCCATTGATTTTACTTGCTATTCTCTGACCTCTGGGATTTTGTAAAGCTATACCCATTGCCTGGAAAGACCTTCACCCACCTTGTCACCTGGCTCACTCTTACTCTCCTTTGAAGATCCAGCCAAATCTTCATGGCCTCTGGCTTCCCATTACATCTTGGGCTCACACTGTTGTAATATTTGCCACATGCTATTTTCTCACCAGACTGTGAGCCTCTTAAAGAAAGCCCTGTGCCCTGTTCATCTCTGCATTTCATCATTCTTGGATGCTAATAGAAGATAATGTGAAATGAAGGAGGAGCAGGGTTCTGCCTTTGTAGGTATCTGCAGAATGAATATGGTCTGCAGGCTTCTTTGACCTCATTCTTTATGTGTTAGGTCATGGGGGCCAGGTAGAGGGTTGGCCACCTCTATGTGCCATAAAATGTGCTAGACATACATTGTCACATGTAGTCCTCTTGGATGAGGACTGAAGTGGGTGTTATTACACAAGCCACAGGTGATTTACATTGAGGTCCCTTGAGATCAGAGGTCACATTGTATTTTTAGAGATTTTCTGGCTTCCTGATGATTCTGCCTTTCAGAAAAAATATAGCTTCTATGTTCACTTTGGCCTGCATCTAAACTGAAAATGGCAGAGATATTTCTTTAAGGCAATTAAACATATATTACTGAAGACCTTAGACTTCAAGCAAAGACCTGACACTGTGCTAGGTGCTAGGTATGTGAAAATGAACACATTATGGAACCTGATTGTTACGGGCTTATGGGCTGAACTGTTCCCCCACCCCCATTCTCCCTCCTCCCATACATATGTTGAAGTCCTAATCCTCAATACTTTAGAATGTAACCTTATTTGGAAATATAGTCATTGCAGTCATTAGTTAAGATGAGGTCATACTTGAATAGGGTGAGCCCCTAATCCAATATGACTGGTGTCCTTATAAAAAGGGTGCCATATGAAAAGACAGACATGCACACAGGTAGAGTGCCACATGAACATGAAGGCAGAGACAGGGGTGAAGCATTTACAAGCCAAGGAACTACATTATTATTTACTAGAGGCCTGGTGCATGAATTCGTGCATGGGTGGGGTCCAGCTGGCCTGCCTGGCTGATTGGGGGGGGGCAGGGCCAGTCAGGGGGAGGGGCCTCAGGCAGTTGGCTGGCCAGCCCCACACCCGATCAGGGTGGGGGGGCCGATTAGGGGCCAGGCCGGCCAGGGTTAGGGGCCGCGGGAGGTTGGGGGGGCCGATTGGGCCCTGTTCAGGCTGGTTGGCCGCTGCAGTGTGTGTCATAGCGACCGTTGTTCCGGTCATTCTGTCGTTCTGGTCATTTGGCTTTTATACATATAGGTGTGTATCAAGCTATCAGAAGAAACATTATCTTTATGACCAGAAAACAAGAGAGCTTTGAAAAGTGGTTCTCTCTCTCTCCTCCTTTTGCCTATTAAGGTGCAAAGTGAGGGTCAAGTCTTTTTTTTTTTTTTAATCCTCACCGGAGGATATTTTCCCATTGATTTTTAGAGAGAGTGGAAGAGGGAGGGAAAGACAGAGAGAAATATCAATGTGAGAGAAACACATGGATTGGTTGCCTTTGGCAGGAATCTCAACCAGGGCCTGGGCCAGGGAGGTATGTGCTCTTGACCAGAATCAAACACGGGACCCTTCAGTCCATAGGCTGACCCTCTATCCACTGAGCCAAACTGGCAAGGGCACTCCCTTTTGTCTCTTAATAATTTTTGGTGGGAGCGGTGCAAAGAGGCTGTAGTAGATTTAGAAGCAAGCATGTGGCTTTAGGGCCTGACAGTAACCTGGGGTAAGCAGCCTGTTATCTTGAGCCAATGGGTGCCATTCCATTTCCATCCCCCACCCTCTTGTAGCAAACCCTTTGTTCTCTCCTTTCCTTTTCCCTTTGAGTAAATATGTTTACTACCTAGAAGAGAACAGGGAAGAAATAGACCAGTTGCCTGGGGCAGATGGTGCCCTGTTAACAGATGATACACAGAAAGCAGAACTCCTCAGCTCCTAACTTCCTTTTACATTCTACAGCAAGGCTTTTCAAACGAAATAGCCTAAAATAAATATCATTAAGAGGAAACTGAAACACAAGTCAATGGAAGACATAGTAAGGAAATCCCTGGTTGATTTAAATGATTTCATGCCTTCAGGTTCAAGTGAACTTGCAGAAATCACCAATGAATCATTGAGGAGAAATTATTTTCAGGTTTTTTTGTCTGGTTTTTAGAAATTCTGGAGAACATAAAATGTGCCTGATGCTTGGAGAAGAACAAATATTGCATTCATATTCAAAACAACATAAAAGATAATCTCAAAGAAAATACAAGTTCCTATTCCCTAATTTTTTTTAACCTATCTACATATGAACATACAAAGAGGAAAGGAGGAAGGAAGAGGCAGAGAGAAAATGACAAAGAAGAGAGTGTGAGACACAGAAAGAGGGAGGGAGAATAGAGCAGGAAAGACAGAGAGGGGAGAATAGAAATTCATTAGATTTATGAAAATTACCTTAAGTTTACAGAGTACACACAACTCAATTTGCCTACAGTTGTGACCTCAATAGTCCTGCACAATTTGAGGACGGGCTATTAAATCAACATGATGTATGCCTTGACAAAATAATGGAGATGACTAATAAGAACCAGAGAAGGTTAATTAAGAAAAAAATCATGCTAAACTTGGAGCTTCCTTCCTTTCCAATTTCCTTTGCCTAGTGTTTTCTCATTCTCCAGAGTGGAATTCACTCTCATTTCACTCAAAGACGCAGTCCACCCACACTGAACAGAATGTGATGGTCTCAAACTTCTGCACACTGTTCCCTGGAAGCGCCTCACGCCAGAACAGGCCTTGGTGGTGGTGGTCTCCCTGCCCCCAGGTTGTTTTTCCTATTCACCAAGTTTCTCATCCTAGTGCCTTCTTCCCTTCCTTGTTTTCTGTCTGTGCAGTACCCACAAATCTTGGGCTTCTGAGTTAGCTACTTTCTCTTTTTTCTCGGTCTGAGAATCTTCCTAGTACTTTTGACAATCCAAGAACTGCCTTCTCTCTTGCTTTTGTCAGTTGGTTCCGCTTAGGGTCTGAATCCTTGATTGATGGTGGGACCAGGAAACCTCTGAGCAGCCCACCCCCAGATGCAAATTGTCTTTATGGACTACACCTGTTTTTGGATTCTCATTCTTCTCTCCTGAATTGGGAGCATTCCTGCTTCTTGAACTGTGTCATTGTTATTGCTTTATTCTATACTAATTAGACACCAGCTCTTTGAAACACATTATTGCCCTAAGATTAAGAGCCATGGCTTCAGAGTAGGACTGGCTGAGATTTTTATCTCTGAAAAATGTAAATCAGATCATATCTCCCTATGGCTTCCAAACTTCCAAGTTTTTCATCATACTTTGAATAAAATCTCAACTCTTTACCATGGCCTGCAAAGATCAACATCATCTGGCCACTGCCCACTGTTAAGCCAAATTTAGTCCCGTCTCAGGACTTTTGTACTGGCTTGCTCTCCTCCCTCAGATCTTCACATTTCTGGATCTCTCTCTTCATGCAGGTTTCAGCTTAAAGTTTAACTCTGGGGCAAAGCCTTCCTGACTACACACTGTCTAAATCAGCCCTCTTCTCCTGCCACTCGTTCTCTGTCAATATCATGCCTTTTTTTTTTTTGCCTTCTTGGCACTTAGTGTTTTCTATAATTACCTTGTGTATTTACTTGGTTTCCTTGTTTATTTTGCTCTCCTTGACCCCCAGAATGTAAACTTCATAAGAGCAGGGACCCTCGCCCTAGCATTTGGTCAGTTCTTGGTATATGGTAGGTGCTCAATAAATGTTTGAATGAATGAATGAATGAATAAATCATTGCTTTATACTTATTGACTACATGGCCATGTACTAATTGCTTTTATGAGCTTTAGTCCCTTATCTTTACAATGTGGTTGGCAATTCCCATGTCATTGTGATTTTGTGTGAGTTGAATGGGAGTACATAGGCAAGGTGTCAAGAGCAGAGCAAAAAGTAGAAAAGGCACAAAATGATGCCCAGTTGGGTTATTATATTATGCTAGTCTCTGTAAAAGGGCACACAGAGATGATTCTAACCCAGACCTTTCTCCCAAAGTGCTCAACTGCTTTGTCGGAAGGAGGATTAGAGATGTTGCATGTCTTGACACCACGCCTCGCCTCCTTTGCCCTTTGAACCTCTTCTGAGAGCCAGACCCTCCCCAGGGCCTGTCACACTCAGTGGTTGGGCCACGTTCTTGGGCCTGATTATCCACATGGCCTTATCTTATTTTGAATAAACAGCCCAGGTGCACTGACAATCCCTGAGATTACAAAACTAACCTAATTCCCTTTTATGGATGGAGCTATTAAACAAGTATTTCTGAATATATCATAGAGACAGTATCTTTGGAATTTCAGTAGAGAATATGTCAGACTTATATATTATTTTTGGGTAAATATTATAGATAAATATGGAAATATGATTCTTTAACATTAATGACTACTTAATTAGATAAACAATTTTCTAAGATCCAAAAGCACTTTTAAGATCACAAATTATAATGAAGATTCATAGTCAGAAGACGGAAATTCCAAATTAAGAGGTCTATATAATCAGATTTGATCATGCAGGGGGTGTCTAAATTCATTGGCTTCCCTATCAGTCAGGTTCTGTTACATTATCCTGGAGGGTGATGAGCCCCTGGGCTCTGGTTTCTCTATCTTCTAATTAATTAAACAGAGTAATAAGGCTACGAAATGATGTGTGTAGCATGATAACATTTTAATGAAAAATATATAGTCATACATAGGAAGAAAAAAATAGTAGACAGACGCATCAACATGTTAACAGTGGAAGTGAAATTTTAGTCATTTTTTTCTATGATTTTCAAACTGCTGCTTTGATTACACTCGACTTTTTCAAGTAGAAAACAAAGTTATACAAATCAGCTCCACACTTGCCATAAATAGAGAGGTGGGACGGCCAGTAAGGTTTTCACATTCGGAAGGACTCAGGGGCTGAGCTGATTTCGAGTTACAGGGTAGTAGTATCTGGGACACTGACCCTGCCTTCAGAGCAGGTGGGAGGTGGGCCCCTGGGCACACTGGGCACAGGTCTCAGAGCCCATCCTGCATGTGCTTCAGCCCAGCTGTCAAAGTCCTCACATTTTAAGAAGCTTCTTTTGAAGTTAGGATGAAGTAAACTTTGACTTACTTTTAAGAATACATTTCTAATAAGTATAGCCAAGAAATGAATGGCCATTTTGTTAGATTGTAAGCTCCACATTCACAGGCGGCAGTGCTCAGAAGGAAGTGCTAGAGAGAGGATTCCTACACTGGGTGGGGTGTTGGATGAGATGATGTCTAGGGTTTCATTCCAGGCTAGAAGCTATAATTATCAAGCCTGTCACTTTTACTTGTTCATTACTCAACAATATCTCCATGAGATGCATATTATTTTTTATCCATGAAGAAACTGATGCTCAGGCAGGTTAAATAATTTGCTAAATAACCCAGGTCTTATAAATTTCTGAGCTGGCATTTGAGATTAGGTCTGTTTAGTCTTAAACTTTCTATCATGCCACTCTCTACTACTGTAATGATGTACTCATTTCCTTGCTTTTTCTCTTCTTCCTTCTACATATTTCCTCACATCTTTCCTTGGATTTCCATGGCTTAGGCAACAACGGCATCTGGTAATATATTTGGCTTTTATTTAATTATTAATATTGACATTTAAGGGCAAAGAAATAGATGGCTGACTCCTAGATAGTACTACTGTTACTTATTATTTTTGATATAGGTGAAGAGGTTCTAATTTTAAAAAAAAAGTTGAGTCATAAGTGTCTACAGAAACCTTAAACTTAAATGTTTAAAGATCACTCTTAAATAGTAAACATATAGTATGAGGGTTTCAGTCAGAAACTAATGGGAAACAACTGAACAACAAATTGGAAGTAAAAGCACATGCTTCAGTACTGTTCTAATTTTAGGTTCTCCAAATTTTATTTGCAGTGTACACCTTATCCTTTTTGTGTGGATTTCTCAATTGTTTGGCATTGATTAATCCTAAGTAGTAGTTTCCCTGTGTATTACTAGGTATACCAGTTAATAATAGTGGATTTTGTAATCAAAGAAAACACGATAATATCAAGAGAAACTTCAAAAGTGCTTTATTCATAGTAATGTCCATTGCTAGCTATACATTCACCATCTTTCAGGTAATTTGTGGATACCGTCCCAATAGAACTTTTCTTGTTTTGAGGCAAACCATTCAGAGACCCAATTTTCCACTTCTTCATATGTTTTAAAGTGCTGCTCAGAAAGTGCATGTGCCATCAATCGGAACAAGTGGTAATCTGAAGGAGCAAGGTCTGGTGAATATAGTGGGTGGGTAAATACTTCTCAGGCAAGATCTTTTAATGTGTCTTTAACTGATTTTGAAGTGTGTGATGGTGCGTCATCATGAAGCAAAATTATTTTGCCGTGTCTTCTGGCCCATTCTGGTTGTTTCATGATCAAAGCGTGGTTCAAATTGATTATTTGTTATCAGTAGCAATCAGTATTAACGGTTTCACCTGGTTTTAGAAGCTCATAATACACCACACCCTCCAGATCCCACCAAACGCAGAGCATTGTCTTCTTTCTGAAGCAATTTGACCTTGCAGTCAATGTTGATGGTTGACCTGGATCAACCCATGATTTTGTGCATTTGGGATTCTCAAAATAAATCCACTTTTCATCGCCAGTCAAAATTCGATGCAAAAAAGACTTTCTTTTGTGCCATTGAAGCAACATTTTACTGATGACTTTTCGGTTTTCCATTTGTCTTTCGTTCAGTTGATGTGGCACCCATTTTCCTTCCTTTAAAACCTTTCCCATTGCTTGTAAATGATTGAAAATTGTTTGCTAAGCAACGTTTAATCTTTCTGCAAATTGTTTTTGAGTTAGACACGCATCTTCATCCAATAATGCTTGTAATTGTTGGTCTTCAAACTTTTTCAGTTGACCTGGACGTTCTTTGTCTTTCACATTGAAATGATCACTTTTAAAGCGTTTAAAACAGCGTTCACAAGTATCTTGAGATGGAGCATGTTCACTATAAGCTTCCCGAAGTATTCAGCAGCACTTTTCTTCAAAATAAAGTAATGAATTAAAACTTCCCGCAAATGCTCTTTTTTGGCATGAAACTCGACATTTTTAAGTGTAAAAATATCTATGATGTTAACATCTTCAGCAAATTTGACATATGAAGTTTTGAAGCTTGCTGTCAATACAACAAAATAGCATACATATCAAATCGCATCTACAGTCCTCATGTTACGTTGGACTCGACGTAGGTCGTTTCGTGGTGACGTCGCCATCTCCATTTATTTATTAAAAAAAAATTCTGTCATTTTGACATATGTACATATGTGCTTTATGTTTTTTATGATTTACTTACCACAAGTAAAGGTCAGGAATTGTTATCTTTCTTTTAAATTTTTTTTTACTGTTTCACTTCATTACTGCTGTGTCTGTGCTCCATGTGAGTGATGAAGGTGCTTATGTAGGTGGGTTCCGACTTACGGCGAAAATCGCGTTACCTCGAGCCATAGGAATGGATCTCCGATGTAACCTGAGGACCTACTGTATATCAACAAACGTGTAACTCCATCGATTGAAAAAAAATCCGCATTATTAACCGGTACACCTACTATTCACAAGTCAGTAGCTCTTAATGAGTATGCCTTGATCCTCTGGTGTGTTATAAGTTAAACATAGTTCCGTGGGACTGCACAAGCAGAGCTCATCTGACATATGCTTCAGCCCAACTGTCCTCCAAGTTGGGGCTCCCCCATGTTTCAATTGCTGCAATAACCAGCTCACCAAGGGCCACTGCAAGGGATCAGAGGTAAAGGGAATGGGAAGACATGGGTGAACTGATCCCTTGACAAGTTAGCATGGCAGCCTTTATCTTTGATTTGACACATTGGTCAACTTGACAGAAACTGGGGCTGCAGATTCTTGCCCTTGTGAGACTCCAAGCCCCTGTAGAAAGAGCCTGGATATGGAAGTCAAACTGATGGTGGGGCAAATCCTGGCCACACAGCTTACTGTGCTGGGATCTTATTTTCCCCTGACTGCAACTTTATCATCTATAAAATGAGGTCATAATAACTATTCATAGAAGTTGAGAGGACCGAATGGTTAATGATGCAGAAACAAGGATGTAGGAGTAAACAGGGAAATAGAACAAAAACAATAGGTGAAAATCCCCAAATTAAGGCTCTGCTTCACAAATCTTTGTGCTTATTTTTTGCATTGGTCAAACATTTATAAACTATTATGGAGATACCATTCTAGCTTCAGTATCTTGCCAGGCTCACAAAGTCTTCAAACTGAGTAGCATGATATAATAGCCAAAAAAAAAAAAAAAAAGAAAAAGAAAAGAAAAAGAAAGAAGAAAGAAAGAAAGAAAGAAAAAGCCTATGGATTACACATGAAAATTAAAGCCAATAGAAATAAACAAAGCTCAAAGCTCATTAACAAATTGTAATCACTATTTAATCACAATCTGGGAAGCATATTTTTTGTGCTTTATTGTAGCCATTCTATCCTTTAAACTATTGAATTTTAAATTAAAATATAACACTTTTTTCAAGTATTCACCATGTCAGTATCAGATTGGCACTGAGAGTAGTTATTAAAAACCTTAGCTGTGCTTTGAAATAACAAATGAAGTAAAACAAAAATTTTCTTCATGAAATAAAGCTAGCTACAACGATTAATGGTCAGTAGTATGTGTTCTTTATTCTATCCCTGGAGCAGGGAGCAGAGATGCTCGAAAACGGCCGGTTAAATATCAGTCCATCTTATTTAATAAGTGATAGTTATTTCCTACATTAAATAAAACTGTCTACGTATCCAGAACTCACAGTTAAGTCTCAAATTCTGCTTTGGCTGAATAATCAGAAGCCATCATTGTGGACCAAAGCAGGGAGCTTTTTGGTCAGGGACTCAGTGACATGGTTACATAGAAGACCAGATGGATTGGGTTGAGGCCGGATTACTTACACAAAGTCCAAAGATAAATTTAGTTGAAAATTGGTCACAGGTAGCCTTGCAGTCTCAAAGGGCATTTCTGACTAGACAAACAGTGTCTCCCAACATCCCCTCCACTGAAATAAACAGCCAAGTGTTCCCTCGCCACAGGCTGGGTAAATACTAACTAAACTGTCTGCCTCTATGCCAGTAGGAGCAACACTCCCTATTTTTTAGCAAAATATTTTTCCACTCCGGCCATCCAAGAAACTCTCCAAATCCAATACATTTCAATAGACTTTTAAGGCTTCTCTATTTTTCTCACTATTTATAGCTTTCAGATGTTGGCAGGTAGAGGACTCCATTTTCTTCAGAATAAACTTACAAACGGCAGTGATGCAGTTTCATCATATGCCACATGGCACTGAGTATTAACACAATCCTTTTTTCTTATGAATGTAAACATTGACGAAGGCTAGAAAACAGAATAAACCTTTTACAGATATTGTTTCAAAGGTCATATTTATAATTTGCCGAGTTTTGTTGGGTGAGGACGTGGTAACATGTGGGAACAGTTTTTACAAGGCTGAAGAACAAACATCCAGGATGCAGTGATCTGCCTCTTCAATGAAACTAAGGCTGAGGAGGGCACAAAGGGAACATGAGATTGCCTCAATGCGTTGGATTTAATACCTTACACACCATTTGCCAAGACAACACTTTATTGGTCTTTCTGACAACCCCAAGCAATAGACAGGTTTTTATTTACTCCATTTTAGGGACGAGGAATCTTAGTTTCAAGGAGATGACTTAACCCAGAGGTTTCAGGGCTTGAATGTGCAGAGCTGGGACCAGAAGCTAGATCTTCTGCCGGCTAACCCTGTTTTCCTTCCTGGACGGCACACGGCTCCTCCAAGGATTTAGCCCACAGAGCTTTACAGTGTCCCTGGGAAGACAGTCTATTCTCGTGAAAGTCAGTGAATAACAAGAGAGAGAAATGAAAGGGATTTGTTTAAAGAATGATAACCAGTATTCCAGTTGCTAGTAAAGGATGACATTTGGTTATTAGGAAGTGATAGTCTGATAGAAATGAAATGTGGAAAAGCAGAGTTTAAATACCCAGTTCTGTCTCTAGCCAGCTAGTGGGTCTCCGGAGTGCTCATCCATAGAACTATAAGCACCCCCCCCCCGCCCCCCCGCCCTCACTGGGGAGATTTTGGTGAAATCACCAAGGATGAAGCCTCTCTGGGGACACTTGAGAGAGAGCCTCTAGGATTTTCCCTAAGGAGCCTGCACCAGGATTCACCAAGGAGGCAGCACTCGAATGGGGAGACGATAGCTAGATAGAGGAAAGGTAGAAGGGAAATCCTGACAGGGAAAAATAGCCTGAGCAAAGTAACTGTGGCAAGGGCAGTGTGCTGCTTCTGTGGGACAGTGAGGAGACATTTGATAGACAGGTAGATACAAAAACAAAATGTGTGGAAAATTCAACAGTTATTAAAGCAATCTTATCCACCAAGTCAGTCTGGATATTTCAGGTTAAAATCTGCTCCAATTATCAAGACAATCATCCTAAGACTTCCCTCCTTCCCTCCCTCCCTCCCTCCTCCCTCCCTCTTTCCCTCCCTCCTTCCCTCCCTCCTTCCTTCTACCTTGCCTGTTTGTAGACAGACACTTCGGAGTGTTTGTCAGGAGGGGTGGATTTATTTGTCCAAGGCAGGAAGGGTTGTCAAGTATAGGTTTTGCATACCGCCACACCCCTGCCATGACAGACAATGCTAATCAATCACTGCTCTCTGGGCACAATCTCAATTTCAAGGTGCACAGGTTGGCTAGAGTTGGCACAAGTGATGAGAGCTGTTTGCCAAAACAAATCTAGGACACAAATGGATCAAATGTGGCTTTTCATTAAAAAAAGTTTAAACGAATAATAGGAAATGCACTTCCTTTATCCTTCTGAAACGTTTCCCCCTTCCTGTTTTGATCTCAGCAAAAGCTTCCAGCAGAAATAGACAAATGTTATTTGAAGTCACAGTCTTGTGCATTGAGAGTCTCAAAGAATTTTTAGAGGCCTAAATCTGTCTCATGAATGGATATCATTTTTTGAATATTTTGTCATACAAATTTACTTCTGGACATTCTGATATTTTCCCTTTATACATTTGAATTTCCCTTCTGCTAAAATTTGGTTTCCTAGTTCTAATGCAAATATATTATGCATGTACATATATGTAGAGGTTATGAGCTCAGTTTCTGAAGCTGGAGTTGGAAATCCAACTCTGTCTCTTTCTAGTTGAGTGCCTTTGAACAAGTTAACTTGACCTTTCTTAGCTCTAGTTTTCTTATACTGAAAAGAGACATAATAATCATTTCTATCTCATAGGGTCATGGTGAAGGGTAAATGAGATAATTCATGTATAGCATTTAACATAGTATCTGGCACATAATAATAATATATGAGTCTGTGTGTGCTGCATGCAGCTAACATTATTCAGGGTGAATTAAGGACTCGGATGCTCATTCAATTGTTTGGTGAAACGCTACATTACTTTGCTTTTGTGGGTTTATGTTAGAGTTTTAATGCTACTTGAATTCTGTTTTGTGGTGCCATCAAGAATTTTTTTTTATGTGTGTTTGAACTTCAAGAAAAATGTCCCCTCTTTTGGTAGTTGATATATTCAAACCGCTACTGCTGGAAGAAAAATAATCTGTCATTGAAGTATATGAGAGTTGACAAGTCAGACTGTGCACTCTATCTTAAACATTCATAACATGCATAATATGGTCTCCATGGAATGAAATCACTACTTTAGAGTCTTTGCAGTCCCTTGTATCATGGCTCTTATAGAGCAGAGACATTATAATTCAAAAATAGCTATGCCTGTTTGGGGAATAAAACCTCAAGAAGAAAAGGCATTTCTCATACATAACAACTGACATTTGTAAGTTGTTTGGATATGTGTGCATCCATGTACACAAAAGTATGTGGATGGGACATGTACATGTTCATGTTCACTTAGGTGTGTGTGGTGCTTTCAAGTCTGGAGCTTTGCTATATTATAACTTATTGGATAGAAGTTAAGTTCTTCAGAATCCAAAACACTTGAATTTCAATCCTGGCTTTACTATTTTACTGTTCATATGATTTTAGCCACCCTGCTCCCAATATTAGGTAATATATGTACAACGGGAATAAGCATGCCTTTATCATTTTTCATAGGGAGATTAATTCATATGAAGTAGTACATATAAAATACATAATAAAGTGTTTGACATATCAATATCTTGATTAATAATTATTAAAATAACAATAAATATCTAAAACAACTAATTAAAATAATGTCCATAGCAAGGAAAACTAGTTTTCAGCTTCATTATTCAGTGTCCTGCTTTGATTTTTATTTTACAGAATAATCATTTGGTAGCTTGAGTAATACATCATTTCTTAATTATAACTGTCATGTGAAAACTTTACTAATCCATGCCTCTTCTGAGAAATATAAGCACTTAAGCAAATAATGAACTTCCTGACCCAGAGTTTCCTAATCTGAGAAGAAAGTATACCTCTCTGACTGCGTTCTGGCATGGCTATTCCTATTGAAAGGATGAAATCAAATAATGGATTTTACAGTTCAGTTCAAAGGGCAAATTGACCATACAACTGGAGAAGAGATATAAAATTAGACATACTATTAAATAATTACGTATGTATACTGATAGGCAGCATCTCTAAAGAGGACTAGAATTAATACAAATAAACAAATAATTAGCCCCATAGCAGGTTATGATTACTAAATTAGATAATTATTCTCAGTTGGAAGAGTTGACATATTTTTTAAATATATATTTTTTTATTTTTCAGTTACACTTGACATACAATATTATATTCGTTTCAGCTGTACAACATAGTAATTAGACATTTATATAACTTATGAAGTGATCACTGCAATAAATCTAGTACACATCTAACAGTTAAACTTCTTATTCCTGCCATCTGTAAAACTGGACTAATAATACCTACTTTAAAGGACTCTTATGAAAAAAATAATAAAATTGCTTTGTAAAGGACAAAGTATTGTCATTATGGAAATTAGTAAAATATTTCCAAATCTTTCTTAATTCTCACTTAAAGTTGTGATCAATTTATGATGTATGCAAGTTACCTTGAATCAGTAATTCATCCACACAGGTTAAAATTTGGCCTTGAGTGAAACAACTCTACTTGATACTTCACTTGTGTTAAAAAACAAGAGCTCAGAGGTGTTCTCTACTATTTGTAGGTCCTGAGTCTATATACTTTTGGGTTTCTAAATAAACATTTCATCTCTCATCTTCCTTGTGACATGAGAGAATACAAGGGGGACCTTGACAAAATATGGGAAGAAGGAAGCTGAGTGAAGTGTATGATATATTCATTAAAGTTAAGAAATATGTAGTCAGCTAGACTTGGGTTTTAGAATAACCTCTGGTTCTCACTAACTGTTATTGGTTGTAGATTAGATTAGGTAACACTTCTTAAGGATTTTATCAAATCTGTGATAACATGATACAACAGTACATATGTCAGAAATACTTGAAAAATATTAACACTCAAATTGGCACTTAGCTATTAGGGCAGTCTCCTTTTTTCATCTGCAAAAGGAAATGTTTCAACTTTAAAATGGATGAACTGGACCAACCAGTAGAGATATGAAGTATATGATATCGTCATGTTTCTTTCCTGGTGTTTGAGACACAGTTATAGTGCTGTGGGCAATGTTAAAAATGGGAGGAGCTGAGAGAGAATTTCTTTGACCTTGAGAAAATGTGATGACAGAAAAGTTAGTGGAAAATTATGAATATTTATATGTATACATACATATAATGTTATTGAGGCATAATTTGATTATCTTACAATTTAACCACTGTAGCAAATTTAATTATTTTAAAGAATTTTATAAATTGTGCAATCATTGTAACAATCCAGTTTCAAAACATTTCTACCATCACAAACAAAAAGTTCCCTTGGGCACTTTAGTAGTCAATTCCCATTCCAAAATTTAGCTCTAGTCAACTACCATCAGCTCCCTGTCTCTATAGTTTTGCATTTTTGAGAAAGTTTATATAAAAGGAATCATACAATCTTATATAATAAAGGGCTAATATGGTAAGTGTCCAGTCAACTGGTCGCCTGTTCAACCAATCAAAGTGTAATATGCTAATGATGTGTTAAGGCCACTCAACCACTTCTATGATGTGCACTGACCACCAGAGGGTAGATGCTCCGACCAGTAGGTTAGCTTGCTGCTGGGGTCCGGCCGATTGGGACTGAGCGAGGTAGGCCGGACATGCCATGAAGCCCTCCCGCGGTCCCTCCCTGGCTGGCCAATCTCCTGCATCCCTCCCTGACCCCGTTTGTGCACCGGTGTGGTCCCTCAGCCTGGCCCGCGCCCTCTTGCAATCCTGGACCCCTTGGGGGATGTTGGAGAGCTGTTTTCAGCCTGATCCCGCAGGCCAGGCCAAGGGACCCCACTGGTACATGAATTTGTGCACCAGGCCTCTAATACACACACACACACACACACACACACACACACACACACACACATACTGGAGGTCTGGTGCACGAAATTCGTGCACGGGGCGTGGGCCCCTCAACCCGGCCTGCACCCTCTCCAATCTGGGACCCCTGAGGGGATGTCTGACTGCCGGTTTAGGCTTGATCCCACAGGGATAGGGCCTGGTGTGATCGGACCTAAACAGCAGTCGGACAGCCTGATCGCCCCCTCACCCCCTCTTGCCTCAGCCCCCGGCCTAAGCCACAGTCTGGCCTCCCTCTGCGGGAGGCAAACCTTGGCAGAATCAGGGGAAGTGCACCCCCATTACCCTG
>NW_005871059.1:9955417-9957982 GCF_000147115.1 Myotis lucifugus | reverse complement strand
TGGTTATGCTCATATGCATGCATACAAGTCTTTTTGTGTTGATCTCTTACCCCCTCACCTCACACTTTCCCTCATAGGTTGGACAGTCTGTTTGATGCTTCAGTGACTGGTTCTAATTTTGCTCATCAGTTTATGTTGTTCATTATATTCCACAAGTGAGTGAGATCATGTGATATTTATCTTTCTCTGACTGACTTATTTCGCTTAGCATAAGGCTCTCCAGTTCCATCCATGCTGTCGCAAATGGTAAAAATTCCTTCTTTTTTTACAGCAGCGTAGTATTCCATCGTGTAGATGAACCACAGTTTTCTAATCCACTCATCTGCTACCCCAGCCAAAGGGTCTGCCTGTGCTGGAAGCTAAGCGTGCTCTGTCTTTGTCGGGGTGCAGGGTGCTTGCCCAGCGAGGGCTCTGTCTGCAGGAAGAGCACGCTCAGGCTATGCCAGTGGCTGGGCGCTTGCCCTGGTCTGTGCCAAAGGCGGAGTGCTCACCCTGCGAGGGCTCTGCCTAAGCTGGCGGCGGAGCGCACTCAGTCTGTGCTGTGCAAGGGGCGGGGCACTCGCCCTGCCTAAGCTGGCGGTGGAGCGTGCTCAGTCTATGCCAGAGGCTGGACTCTCGCCTGGCTAGGGCTCTGTCTGGGCAGGGGTGTAGGACACACCCAGCTGAAGTACTGTGTTGGGATCAGGGATGGAGTGGGGAGTGGGTAACCCATAGCTTGCACTCAACAGCGTGAGGACCTGAAGCATGGGATCTGGGGACACTGGGTTTGGGCTCCGGTTAGGAGGCTCAGCTCTGGAGGTCTATCTGATGCGCTCTCACTGAAGACAAATTGGACCCACGTCTCGGTACTGCATTGCTCACTGCTGGAGCACAGTGGTGGCTCCACGCGGGTTATGGCTGGCAAACAGCCCCCTACACAGGTCCAGGGGTGCTGTCCGAGGTCAGTCCGGATATGGGTGTAGCAGCACTCCTGGCCTCCTTTGCTCTCCTCTACAAGATGGCGTGCTTTCCGTGTCAAAGCTGAGCCAGCGTGGGGGTGCCCGCGGCGGTAGCAAGGGCTCCCCATCTAGGCGAGCCCGATCTGCCAGTCCCTAGGACTCCTGAGGTATCTATCTGTCCCTTGCTCACCCCCACACACACCACACACGTCCACACGCTCCTCTCGCTTCTTTACTCTGTCACACTCTCTCCTTCCCTGCAGTCCTGTCAGCTGCCATCTTCCTGCCTCTATGACTTTCAATTAGCATAATGAGGAAGGTGGTTGGACTGGGAGAAAAATGTGAAGGGATTAATCAGTACAAATTGGTAGTCACAAAATAGTCATAGGATGTGAAGTACAGCATAGGGAGGATAGTCAAATATGTAATAACTATGTATGGTGCCAGGCGGGTACTGGAAATATTGGAGGATCACTCTGCGAAGTATATGATTGACCACTGTACTCTACACTCGAAACTCATTCAAAACAATATTGAATGTAAACTGCAATAAAAAATACACTGAAGAACAACAAAAAATTAGCATAATGGTTTTTAGGTTTATTTGCATTGTTGATGTATCAGTTCTTATTGATTTTTATCATTGCATAGTATTCCATTATATAGATATTCTACATTTTCTTTGTCCATTCACTAGATGATGAGCATTTGGATTGTTTTCAGAATTGGGCTATTATCAACAGTGCTACTATGAACATCCATGTACAAGTATTTGTATGGACATATCTTTTCAATACTCTTTGATAGACATCTAAAAGTAGAATTGCTGCATTATATGGTAAGTGTGTTTAACTATTTAAGAAATTAATTTCCAAAGTGTCTGTGCCTTTTTACATTTCGATCAGCAATATATGAGGGATCCTGTTTTTTCACATCCTCACTGATGCCTGGTATTATCAGTATATTGGATAATAGCCATTCTAGTAAATGTGTGTAATCCATTGTGGTTTTAATTTACATTTCCCTAATGACTAATGATGTTGAGCATCATTTTATGAGCTAATTAGCCATTTGAATGTCATCTTTGTTAAAATATCTATTGAACTCTTTTTCCATCTTTTTTTTTGGGATCTTTTTTCTCTTTGAACAATTGCATTGGAAGGGTTCTCTATATGTATTCTATGTGCAGATCTTTTATAAAATACTGGAGGTCCAGTGGACAAAATTTGTGCACGGGGGAGGGGGGTGGTGTGTGTGTCCCTCAGCCCAGCCTGCACCCTCTCCAAACTGGGACCCTTCGAGGGATGTCCGACTGCCATCCCTCGGGCAGTTGGACATCCCTCTCACAATCCAGGTCTGCTGGCTCCCAAAGGCTCGCCTGCCTGCCTGCTTGACTGCCCCTAACTGCTTCTGCCTGCCAGCCTGATCACCCCCTAACCACTCCCCTGCCAGCCTGATCGACGCCTAACTGCTCCCCTGCCGGCCTGATTGCCCCTAACTGCCCTCCCCTGTCGGCCTGGCTCCCCTAACTGTCCTCCCCTGCAGGCCTGGTCGCTCCCAACTGCCCACCCTGCTGGCCCGATCACCCCCAACTGCCCCCCCTTGCCAGCCAATGCCCCTAACTGCC
>NW_005871059.1:9885479-9955225 GCF_000147115.1 Myotis lucifugus | reverse complement strand
CCCCTGCCGGCCCGATTGCCCTCAACTGCCCTCCCCTGCAGGCCTGGTTGCCCCCAACTGCCCTCCCCTGCAGGCCTGGGTCCTCCCCAACAGTCCTCCCCTGCAGGCCTGGTTGCCCCCAACTGCCCTCCTCTGCCAGCCCAGTCACCACTAACTGCTCTCCCCTGCCAGCCTGGTCCCCCCCCAACTGCCCTCCTCTGCAGGCCTGATCACCCCCAACTGCCCTACCTTTCAGGCCTGGTCCCTCCCAACTGCCCTCTCCTGCTGGCCTCATTGCCCACAACTGTCCTTCCCTGCCGGCCATCTTGTGGCGGCCATCTTGTGTCCACATGGGGGTGTCCATCTTGTGTGTTGGAGTGATGGTCAATTTGCATACTACCTCTTTATTATATAGGATTATTATATAGGATGATTGCTAGTTTGTGGCTTGTTGTTTTTTCATTTTCTTAATGATATCTTTAAAAACATTTTTATTATTAATGTCAATTTATTATGTTTTCTGTTATGGATTGTGCTTTTGGTGTCATAGCTAAGAAATCTTTGCATAACAAAAGTTACAAAGATTATTTTCTGTGTTTTATTCTACAAGATTTGTAGTTTTGTTTTGAGTTAATTTTTGTATATGGTGTGAGTGAAGAGTCTAAGTTAATTTTTGTATATGGTGTGAGTAAAGGGCCTAAGTTCATTTTTTAGTATATGGATATCCATTTGTTTCAGCACCATCTGCTGAAAAGACTGCCCCTTATTCATTGAATTATCTTGGTATCCATCAAAAGTCAATTAACTGTAAAAGTAACATTTTATTTCTGCAATTGATTGATATGTTTGCATTGATTGATATGTCTGATTTTAGGCCAATAGCACACAGTCTTAATTATTGTAGTTTCATTGAAACTTTTAAAATTAGTTAATATAAGTTTTCCAATTTTGTTTTTAAAAAAATTGATTTGGTTATTCTAGATTCTTAGCAATTGCCTATGATATTTTAGGATCAGCTTATCTATTTCTTCAATAAATCAGCTATGATTTTGATAGGGATCTCTGCCTCCTTTCTCTCTATGCTTTTAATAATATAATTACATGAATATTATTGTTGGCATTACTAATTAGCATTTAAGGCTCTATTCATTTTTCTTCAGTGATTTTTTTTCTAGCTGTTCCTATCTTCAAGTTTATTGATTCTTTCTCCTTTCATTTCCAATCTGATGTTGAGCCCATTTTAGGCATTTTTGCTTTTAATTATTATGTTTTCTATTCTCAAATTTACAATTGCCTTTTTTTTTTTGCAATGCACATTTTTTACTAAGATTCTGTCATTATTGTGATATTTAATTTATTTTACATGAATTAAACTCAATGTTTGTGTCCACTCAGAGTTAGGTTCTATTGACTGCATCCCCTTGCCTCCCCTTCCCCACCCCAGGACACACAGTCTTTGTCTTGTAATTTTTGGCTGAAAATTGGGCATTTTATATTCTGTAAGTGATAATATATTGTAGCAACTCTAGGTTTTAATTTACTTTTCTGCTTTTTTCCTTTTTTATTTTTTGTTCCTTGTCAGGGCTAAAAATGTAACTCTCCTCCCATAGGCAGTGCTGGTGTCTCTGGTTATTTATTTATTTATTTATTTATTTATTTATTTATGTATTTATTTTTAGCCTGGATTAATAGGGGTTGCTCCTTATCTGCATAATTTATGGGTCAGCCAATGATTTGGCTAGAGGTTGTACTCAAGTACTGCCAGCCCATAAGATATCCACCATCTGGCAATCAATATGTATGAGGCTTCGGGATCATGTTAAAAACTCAGCTGGTTCTTAAGTCATCCTTGGTTTTTTAATTTGTCACTGGTTTCTCTCAATTTTCCCCTTTGTATACCCACAGTTTCCCAGTCAACCATGAGTGTGTAGAGACCTTATCTAGCCTCTAAATAGTGCTGCATTTTCCATAATCTCCCTATATAATTTCTGTCTCTTCAGTGCTTGTCCCAAATAGGACCACAACCTCAGGCTAGGAGATCTGTGGGTTTTTCTCATTTATTCTTTATGGTGTTTGCCAATGTCATGAGTTTTTCCCCTGTCCCACAGCAAATTTTCTTCCTCTGGTAAGCAGAGCTGCTGATTTTCTGTCTAGCTCTGTTTTAGTCACCAAATGAGCAAGGGAGGAGGGCATGGAAGGGAATATCCCTAGGCAAGAAAGTCACAGACCCCAGCTGCTTTTATCCAAAGCTCGAGCAAATTTTTTTTTAAAAGAATAAATGCTTCTCAATTTATTGTCTGCCTTTGGTCATTTTCCAGACCTTTGACAAGGTTGTTATGACAATTTTGTCCAGTTTGTACTTGCTTTATGAAGTGAGGAATCTCTATTTTCCTTAGGCCTGAAGATATATTTTTCATTTATATAACATCTGCGTTTTAAGATGAGCCTTCTACTTTCCGTCTTCTCTTTTTATGTATGCATATTTATTTATGTATATAACCTACCTTTTTAAAGATCATCTGTGGATTATTTACTTTGTGCATGGCCCACAGTGACTCCATTCCCAGTAGTATTGCATAATTAGGGCACTTGATTCCTCAAAAAGTGCACTGCAATTACAGACACTGCATTTAATGTGTATTAATTTATGCATGCCTATAAATTTAAGAGAAAATTTATATGGATATTTTTATTTTTGTCATCTGTCATATTCATGCCATCATTTACTTTTCCTGTCATACAACAACTTTCCTTGCTTCATTTCTGACTTGGAAAAGTGTTTTTAGGAAAGTACACTTAGTGATGATATTTCAAGAAATATATAATACCTAAAGAAAATGTTTTCCAGGCTATCCTGTGGTATGTCACAACATTACCACCATCTTTTATTACTTCTACTCAAAGTGAATTAAGTTCTAAACATAAGACTTGAAACTATAAACATCCTAGAAGAAATGTAGGGGAAAACTTTATGATGGATTTGGCAATGATTTCTTGAATATGACAGCAAACTTTAAAGCTTCTGTGCAGCAAAGGAAATAATCTATAGAATGAAAAAGCAACCTATGGAATGGGAGGACATATTTTCAAATCCTATATCTGGTAAGGGATTAATATCTAGAAAATATAAAGAACTCCTTGAAGCTAACAATAATAATAACCCCCACAAAATACATTTAAAAAATGGGCAAAAGATTTGAATAGACATTTCTCCAAAGAAGATACACAAATGGCCAACAAACATAAAAGATGTTCAGCACACTAGTCACCAGGGAAATGTAAAACAAAACCACAATGAGATATCATCTCAAATCTGTTGGGATGGCCAATATCCTAAAGACAGAACATAACAATTGTTAGGATAATGTGGAGAAATTGGAATTCTTGAATACTGTTGGTAGGAATGTGAGAATGGTGCAGCCACTGTGGAAAATAGTATGGAGGTTCCTAAAAAAATTAAAAATTAAATTACCTTATGATTCAGTAATTCTACTTCTGGGCATAAAACCAAAAGAATTAAAAATAGGATCTTGAAGAGACATTTGCATGCCCATGTTTATTGAAGCATTATTCACAATAGCCAAGAGATGGAAGCAACCTAAATATAAATTAATGAGTGAATGAATAAATAAAATGTGGTGTACATATGCAATGGAGCATTATTCAACCTTAAAAAAGAAAATCCTATCACATGCTACAATAAGGTGAACCTTGAGGATACTCTGATAAGTGAAATAAGCCAGTTACAAAGAGAAAAATACTTCATGAGTCTATTTAGATGAGATACCTACTGTAGTCAAACTCTTAGAAATAGAAATTAGAATGATGGTTGTTAGGGGCTAGGTGGGTGGGAAAGGGGAGTTTAATGAATATGGAGTTTCAATCTTATAAAATGAAAAGTTCTAGAAATCTGTTGTATAACAATGTGCATAATGTGCATATACTTAACATTACTGCACTGCACAGTTGAAATGGTAAATTTTATGTTACTTTTTTTTTTTACCACAATAAAAACAAATCTATGGCAGCCTTGTGGTTTCAGCTCTGACTTATAGAACACTTGGAAGTTGACATTGACATTCTTAGAACAAGAAAGCACTAGACAAAATGAAAATCAAAGACTTTTTTTGGATGGATCAGAGAACTGAGATTGTAGGGCAGACAACCAACCTTGAAAACTGGAGACAGAGATGTATCCAAAGAAATATAGTCATTGAGATCTGATGACCTGGAGCAGAAGTCAAGGGGACCGTGATGAGATGGTGGGAATGCTTAATGGTAAATTTGATGAATTGCTGGAAGCTGAATATAGACTATATAGACTGTCTTGGAAGTGAAAACCTTCTGGGGGGCTGCAGTCCTGGGAGGAGGGGTAAGCTTTTGTTGTAGGCTTTTTTTCTAGAACTCCACAAGTTTCTCACAGGATTCATCTAAGAAGGATCCCCTTATGGCACTGCAGGAGGAAGAGAAAGAAGAATATTGTAAAAGATGCCCAAGCCTTTTTCATACGGAAGGCCTACTCTCCAGATGAAAGGACTTTGTTAGAGCACAATTCTGAAAACATATTCCAGATGGAGGAAAGAATTCCTCCCCATCCTACCCCTGCAGTCTCCCTGTATCGCCTACAAGGAGAAAACTAAAACATAGTCAACAAGGGACAGTGTTTCAAGGAAATAGATTGGGAATACTGTGGCCAGAGAAGGGACTAGGGGGCTGGTGGGAAGCTTTGGAAGTGGAGGAGGGGCAGAGGCACTGTGAAGGCCTCAGGCTTGAGACACAGGGCTCTAAATGACTGAGACTTAGTCAGTAGATTATAGAACTCTCCTCCTCCTTCACTCTCTGTAAAAACAGATGGATAATATAAACCAAGAGGGGGAAACTATATAGGAGAAGCAAAAGGAAATCCAAGATACAGCCAAGGAAATTATAAGTAGACTTGAAGATAGGTTAATAGAAACTTCCCAAATGGTATGCAGGGAGAGACAATAATGAGGAGATCCTCTCCATCCCAAAAGTCCCCCCAAACCTAAAGAACTGTGGGACATAAAGCTTAAAATGCAATGAGATAATATGCCATACCCACAAGATTGGTAAATTAAGAATTGGGTAAATACAAAATATCTCAAAGTCTAGTATGAATGTGAAGTGGTACAAGCATTTAGAAAATCAATTTGGTAGCACCTAAAAATGCTGACAAATGTGCACTCCCTGCAATCCAGCTATTCCACTTCAGAGTATAAACCTCAGAGAACCTCTAGCACCGTATATGTGCAGCCAGCATATGTAGGAATGTTTATCAAAACATTATTTATAAAAGCATAGAATTGGACATAGTTAAATGGCTAGTAATAGGTATTAGAATGGATAAATTGTTGTTTGTTCACAGGTAGAAAATGAACAAACCAGAAGCTTCAATATAGATGTATTTCAAAGTTAATTTTGAGTGATAAAAGCCAATCTCAGAAGACTTCATACAATATGATTCCATTTATATAATGTTGAGAAACATATCAAAACAAACATATATTTTGTTTGAAAATTGTATGAATGCTGGAACACCAAAAACATCGAATGTTAAATAAACATACATTTTTGGGTTAATTTTTTGAGGACTTGTAGCTAAGTTTTATAGTTTTGTGTGTTTTTTTTAAATCACTTTTTCTGGATATTGGATGGCAGCTTTCATTTTTTATTATGTTGTATGTTTCTAGTAGTACATCCCCATCTCCCTATAATTTGCTGTTTTTACTTGGGTGACCTTGGAAACCAGAAAACTAAGCTTTCTAGACTCTTGCATAAAACAAGCAGTCTCCAGATTTGGGCTTAGGGCACTCTCCTATGAACAACAGCATGGTCTTTTGAGCATAGGCAATGCAACATTCATTTATTTCACAAGCAGCAATTTCCTACCACATGCCAGGCTCTATTCTGAGTTCTAGAAATACAGCAATGAACAAAATCCTTGAACTTATAGAACTTACAGTCTAGTGGCATCTATTTGGGCTCTTAACTCTACTTAGACAAGCCTGCTTCATAGGATCAATTTGGGCGAGGCAATTCTGTAAACACAAACACATTCCAGTGTGTACATGTAGAAATACAAAGTCTGCAGTCATGTAGGCTTCAGCTCTATGGGTATGCCTGTAGGCAATGAGTAATTAATTGCTGGTATACCTGATGATGATGCTATGTGAAAGTACAAGGCTCTTTGACCATTGACACATTCTATATCTTAGACTTTGTTCGCTACAGCCAAACCAAACAAACAATGATTACAAGTAAAGCAGAAAATTTAAACCAACTTTCCTTGATGGCATCAACTTTCCTTCCAAGTTTTCTAGGGGAATATCTATTATTGATATACGAAATAGGCACTGCTTCTAAATTTGACTTGCAAAACTTTTGGAGGTGACACCCAGAACTTCAGGTCATAAACTTTTCATTGAAGAATGTGTGACATTGTATTAATAAGGGCAGCATACGACTTTCTTCTTCAAACATATTTATCATTAATCACTGGTATTGGATAAAGTAGGATACTTTACTAGCTTTACAGCATTTATTCTATTTCCTTTAGCTAGTTCTTTATTTCTGGAAAAGTATTTTTTTTTCATCTACCTCTAAATTTAATATAAAGGAACAAAGAAATCTGTTGTATAACAATATGCATATACTTAACATTACTGCACTGCACAGTTAAAATGGTAAATTTTATGTTACTTTTTTTTTTTACCAGAATGGTATATTATAATCTATACTGGTAGTATTTATTAACTGTCTAATAGTTTTATCAAGTTATTTTTCTTTTAAATTCAATGTTCCCCTTCTTGGATTGTTGTTCTAACTTTGTTATCTGGTTTAGAGACCTGAGCTGATTTTCAAATGTTTATTTCAGTTGACTTTTGAAAACAACTCTTTTTTACAATGTTCTGACACAAATGGTAGTCAGGAAAGCATTTGAAAACAAGAGGACACTTGAATTTTCTCAGAGTATGAAAGTGCCTGACCTTTGGACCTATATTCTCATTTCATCGGATGAGAATAATGACTAATCAGTAGGAGGGGCGAGGAGGCATCATAGGTTAATTCACTAGGAGTTGGCATCTCTACTTGGGAGTTTACATAAACATCTGTCTCAAAATGAGTTCACTGCATTAGATGTTTATGGTAGGACGGTTTTGCTCCCTCCCGTGGTTTAAAACAACACATAGTTTAAATAGTTTGGGTCCAGTCACATGATGGTTGTTTGTCTTGAGGAAAATCCCAGCAGCAGATCAGCAGGTGGGTTACAGATTAGTGATGCTGACAGAGGTGCTCCAGGCATCCTGGCACCCCTTCACAGAGGGGACTTATCAGTCACTCCTGGCCATTGCTGCTGTAACTACTAACTCACTCAAATTGTAGTTTTGAGAAGGAGTGAAACAGAGTCAATATAAACATGGCAGGTACATATACTGTATAAGGCTTATGGATAAAAAGAGTTCTTAGTTATTATAGTTCTAAGTGAATCATTTTATTCTGCTTTAAAAAGTAAACTCAATGTGGAGGTCATAATGAATGAGTCCCTAGATGTTTACTAAACCCCCAAACTAAATTGCATTCTGAATTACTTTGCAAGTACATTGGCTTATCTAATTAAATTGGAATGATTCTATGCTGCTACAGAGGGTATAATATTGAAGCCTTTAGGAATCATTGTAAAATTAGCAATTATGTTTGATTAATTAATTTGGCCCATTCAGGTTTTTGGTGCTGTGGGTTAATACTATACTGTAAGGGACAACTGAAACAAATGTTTTTCAAAAAATGCAAAATGTAATTATTATTTTAGAGAGTTATAAATAAAGAAATGAAATATACAGATTTAGTTTATTTAGAATTTTAATTTTGGTAATTTTAAAATTATACTTTTAATTTGTATACATTTTGAAAAAATAAGTAAAAATAACTTTAAAAATACTTTTCTAGCCCTGGCTGATGTGGCTCAGTTGGTTGAGCATCATCCCATGAACTGAGAGGTCCCTGGTTTGATTCCCAGTCAGGGAACATACCTAGGTTGCAGGCTTCATTCCCAGTAGGGGGTGTGCAGGAGGCAGCCGATTGGTTTCACTCTCATCAATGTTTCTCTCTTTCTCACTCCCTCTCCCTTCCTTTCTCTCTAAAAGTTCAGTGAAACATATTTTAAAATACATTCCTGTGTAGAAAAATAAAGTTTTAAAAAATACTGCTCTACGTAGAAAAAATATGAAAATGATTCATTTATGTTTAAAGTGCATTTACACAATGGAATACTATGCAGCTGTAAAACAAAAGGATCTCTTATGCTTTGAGGGACCTGGAGAGTATTATGCTAAATGAAATAAATCAGTCAAAAAAAAAAAAGACAAGTATCACATTATCTCATTTATCTGTGGAATCTAATGAACAAAAGAAACTGAAAAACAAAATAGATCCAGAGAAATGGAAGCATGCAACAGACTGACCATTCTCAGAGGGAAGGGGCAGGGGCAGTAGAGATTAACCAAAGAATTTATATGCATATATGCATAACCCATGAATGCAGACAATAGTGCGGTGAAGGCCTAGGGAGGGGGCATGAGTGGGGAGGAGGGGATTAGTGAGGGGAAAAGACGGGACATCTGTTATATTTTCAACAGTAAAGATAAATTTAAATAAACAACAAAATAAAGTGCCATAATAAAAATAGTATTAGCAGAGCCAGTCAGAGATAGATAAATATCACATGATCTCACTTATTTGTGGAATATAATGAACAACATAAACTGATGAACAAAAATAGAAACAGAGACATAGAAGCATGGAACAGACTGTACAATTTATGAGGGAAGGCGGGGTCTGAGGGGGTAAGAGATCAACCAAAGGACTTGTATGAATGCATATGAGCATAACTAATGGACACAGACAGTGGCGGGGGGAGGAGGGCAGGAGTGAGGGCTTGTGCTTGGCGGAGGGGGTGACAGGGGAGAGGTCAATGGGGGAAAAAAGGAGACTCATGTAATATTTTAAACAATAAAGAATTTTTAAAAATAGCATTAGCAGAAGCACACAAAAGAATGTATGTCTTGAAATTTCAATAATCTTGAAATTGGAAAAAAATAGGCCACATATATGTAGTCCAATGTGAAATTCTATTCTATAAGAAGGTAAAGTATAAACAAGTCTTATTCTTACCTTCATCTACTATTAATATTCGTTCGTTTTCACTTATAATCTAATATTATCCTTGAAAACATTTTGAAAAAGAGTGGCCTAAAATAGGAACTGTGAAATTTAGAAAAATTGCTAACTTTTTGTAGGTACTATCTATTTTATTCTCCATTCTTGTCTTACTAGCATTTATGAGAGCAGATTCTTTCACTGCAAAGTCTTCCAACGTATCGTTTGCTTGTAAGATACTTTTTCCCTTGGAGTTTCATTAAGAACTTTCTGGATGGCCTGCTGTCACTAGTGAGGGTTTGGTCATCAGTAGGCATCTTGTTATGAGACAAAGGAACCTGGTATTTGTGTAGTCAGCAAAGAGAGGTATTAGATCATTGGTAATAACTTCATTATCATTTTATTAAGGGAAAGGTGTGTTAAAGGAATGAGAAATGAATCTACTTCTGTGTTCCAGGCACTGCTTGTCTATACTTTCTACTCTTATGATCATTTCCTACCCCTAAAATTTCTGGAAGGGAGGCTGCTTTTTTGTATTGCAGTTATGAGGCCTGATGAAGTTTTTTCCAAGGACCACTAGGAATTGAAGGCCTGGTAAAAAAAAAAGGCGGGGGGGGGGGAGATGGGGTGGATTGTTGTTGTTATTTTTTTATTCTCTGAGGAATTTTTAAATATTTCAAATTTTCACTAAGAACAAAACTACTGTAGGAAACCCCTTTATGATATCAGCAGTTCCTAAGAGGAATCAGTTCAGATCACTATAGGAGAGGTTTTATTTTTTCACTCCTATAATAACAGGATGGGGAAATTTTCAGTTGCCAGAATTTGTGTAGAGGAGAATTAGGTATGTGTTTGGGAAAAAGAAAAGAACACACACACACACACACACACACACACACACACACACACGCTCTAAATGTCTTTCTAATCAGAAGTCCCTTGCTTTGTGGAGTACACTGAGAGGTGAATATGAAGTTTAAAGGTAGTAGCTCGGTCACAGATACATTGCTCTGAAAAGAAAGGGGATAGACGGGTGGGAAAGGAATAAGACATTCCTGAGGAAAGAAAAATTGGGAAGGGAGGAGAGGAAAGTGAGGTTATACATCATAAATGGGAAAAGGAAACAAACAAACCCTGGTGCAACTTGGCTGAGGAGGTACTTGGAAGGAGTAGAAATTTCTGATAAGTTTTTGAAGTTCTTTGCTGAGATTAGTGAAAATTAATGTCACCTTCTTGCTCCCCTTTATCATCAATAAAGGCTGTATTGCTCATTAACATTAGAGTGGATGCCTTCTTCTGGGTGAAAGCAAATAGGTATTGAGTTCTGCATCTGGATGTAGATGAAAACAGATACGGAAACTGGACTTGGTGGGTGTGCAGTTGACCTTGGGGTCACACTGGAACTTCCCCTTTTCATAGTGGCAGAGCATTCTTATTTAAGGTGGGAGGCTTTTTAAAATTTTTTTTTAGAAAGTGACTCATATAAATAATTTTGAAGTATCTTTTTCTTCATGTATAGAATTACATAGCAGAGCTAGTTTCTAAGCATAGACTGGAATTAAATAACAAATAAAGATGAATGTCATTTATATGAAATTCCAGCCTGGAAAACTATTCACATTCAAGGTGACTCTATGATGGTGGGCTATGAATAGTTAGAACCCTCAGTTTTAATAGGTGTGAGGTTGCTTTAATATATGTCAGCTTCAGAGGACCTGAATAAAAATAGATCCAGGGCTTGCCTTGGCTACATGACCTTATGGAAGTCCAGGCTTAGTTTTATTGTGTATGAAATAAGGAATGTGGGTAAATGACCTCTAAGGTCCCATCCAAGTCTAATATGATGAGTTTATCATTAGAAAAGGTTACTTCTCAAGTGGCTGTAAATGTTACTTTGATCTTAAGGCCTTAATTTTCTAAATGGCATGTACCTCCTGGAAGTACTAATAAAGTAGATCCATAGGCAACACTTAGTTCTAAAATGACTCTCTAGCCATAGTGTGGTAACTTCTGTAATACTAGTATATTCTTTTTTCAATGCCATTTGGCTTTCACAGAAAACATTTTATAAATAATAAAACTATAAAATCTAATTAATAAATGTAATACTAGTTATAAAGTACTGAGTTATGATGGCAATGATATTGACAATAAACCAGTTATGATGATGATAATAATAGTAATAAACCTAATCATAACAAATCTTTGTATTAACAGCATTCCTCATTTGTAATGGAGCTTTAAAACATAGCTATTTGAAAAGTAATCAATTTGATTGAGAGGTTTCTTAATTTCCAAGGTACAGGAAAAATATTCATTCACTCATTCAACAAAGGAGTACATTGCTAAAAAATTCAGACATAATCTCATCTTCATGAAGTCTACAGGAGGGTCACATATTTTTCAGAAAAACACCCAAACAAATGCAGAATTGCAACTGTAGTATTTGATCCTTCAAGGAGAATAGGGAGGGCTTCACTGAGAAACTGATATCTGAGCTGGCTCCTGAAGGAAGAGTAGGAGTTGATGAGGGAAAGTTGGAAGGAAGAGTGCTCCTAGCAGAGGGACCTGTGGCAGGATGAAGCTCCATGAATCAAAGTGACTGAACAAGGGCCTCCATAGCTGAATGCACCAGAGGGAAGCATGAGGCTTGAGAGGTAGGTGAAGGCTAGACTACCATAGGCTTGTGTGCCATGTTATGGTGATTTGTCTTTATTGTATGAAGAATACTAAGTCATTGACAATTTTAAGCATTGGGGGTGGGGGCTGACATGGTCATAGTTAAGATTTTCAAAGATCACACAGGCTATGGTTTAGAAAGATGGGAGGGAAGTCAGTTTGGATATGAGGAACATTAGATAAAAGATGATTGTAGAACTCCAGGAGAAAGGTCATAAAACTTGGACTAGGAAGGCTATGGTGGATGTGAAAAGAAGTGGCCAGGTTCCCAGGGCTGAGGGAGTGACCAGATCTTCTCAGCAAATATGTGGCAAGGTTTTGGTATATTTCATGAAGGTAACTTTATTGGCAACTCCTATACTTGTGTGGGAGCTTCCCCTTTCCCATGTAAGAACTCCTGATAGGCTGAGAAATAAAATGAGTTCTCCACACTTTCCTTACTAATCACTTTTGCCTTCTCCACTTTGCTTTCTAGTTTGAGCCAATGGACTCTTGAGTCTGCTTATTTGGCTCTTTCCGAAGCTGCACAGCAAAGCCGGATGCTACTATGGTAGGGACACTTGATGGCTCCTTACATTTTCTGGGATCTATAGCACTCTATTCTGCTTAGGGCTTAGGTTTGTAAGCTCTTTATCACCTAACGGGTTGGAGTATATGGAGGTGATGAAAACCCTTGGAGAACATTTCATTTTCTGTGGGAAACGTCAGCTAAAGGAAGCATTCAGCTCCTTCCTGCCAATGATGTTTTCCCTTGGTAGACATGCCTGATTGTAACCCTTCTACCTAAATCTGATAATAGCACCCTATTGCTCTAAATTGTATGAAGTAGGAAGAAGCTCTTTTTCTATTTCTTAGTGGCTCCTGTTTGAGATGTTGGTTCCAGGAGAATTCCCCTTAGGGAATTGTCAGTCTAGATGGGAGAGCGTAAAATAGAGAACCAATTGCTCTAATATGGCAGGAATTTAGGGTTTCTTTGCAAAAGATGAAGGGAGAGTGAAGTCCAAGCATATCTGGGATGAATGAGTTCCAGACTAGAACTCAACTTTTCATAGTCGGTGAAAATTTTTATGAACTGAGGGGAGACAAATGAATTTCTCAGAAAAGTAACATCTGAAATTCAATATGCAGATGTTTTTAGCCCTGTGCCGTAATTATTCTTATTATGCCCAAAGTTTTGGTCAAGTCTGTTATGCAAAAACAGCTTTGTGTTAGAGGCTCTTTAAGGACAGCAAGAGAGTAGAGACCATGCCCATATTAGTGAGAATCAGACTAGAGAGAGAACAGCTTCAAGAAGGGAGATAGGGAGCCAAGCACAGGTAATTGGGTAGGGAGCTGAAATTCTGAGTGAGCAGCAATGGAAAACATGTACGCACCCCTCATTTCATGCCGTAGAAATGCTAAGACATCAATGAGGGCAACAGAATTTCACAGTACTAGGAATGGGGACTTGGGCCACTTTATTTGGATATTAAAGAGTTACACTAGATGCTAGAGAACTTGTGGCCACCTTGACTATAATTAGTTCAGAGCTGTTTCTCAGGGTGGTGGTGAATCAGCCAGGTGGTGTTCCCTGTACCCTGGACTGCCTTAGATCAGATGAATGGGTGATGGCTCAGGATGACATTGGGTAGAGACCTGGGACTTGGGACCTATGAGCCTGTATGTATACTTGGTGGGTAAACTGACTCCTTCCCCTGCCCCATCACTATAAACTTCCCCAAGATTACTGAAGAGTGCATATCCCTTTTCTCTGCTTGTGTTATTAAAGGAAGTTGTTGTCTTTAAAACAAAATAAAAAATAAATAATTTGCAACAACACTCAAAATTGAGTACCCTCTCCGCCAGGCACATTTACACACGAACTTAGAGTTATTGCAATAACTTTTTATTATAGTTAGCATTACCTTTATTTTGCAGATGAAGGAAATTAAGTTTAGAGAGGTTGTGACTTACCCAAGTCACAACTTGAACATGAAACTTTTGATTCCAAATCCAGTACTCTTTTTATTATGCCAGTTTTCCCAAATTTATTTTCATACAAAGGTATTGAAGAGAAGGTGTTCCCCCCCACACACTGGGATGTTCCCCAAATCCCAAACCCTATTACATTCTGGGAACAGAAGCATGATAGGAGGCTTTTTGTTGACATTTGTATTTCATATTAATTTCTTTACAACTATAGAGTAACAAATGCTGAAATATAAAACTAAGAATAAGTTGGAGTTCTTTAATTGACAGTCTATTTTCATGTCCAGTTAATTTTTCATTCAGTCGGTAAATAATACATCATTGTAGAGAATTGCAAGAACATTCTCATCATAAGTAGTACTTAGGATTTATAAGAGGTTGGGGGAATGACTTTCTAATCTGGTAACTGTTTTTATGTGTATTCACTTCCTGTTGCCCCAGGAACTCAGTGAAATGCTATTCGTTCCCTGAAGAAATTATTTCAGATCTCTATATTGATAAGATACCACATATATGCAGGTTTTCACTTACTTAACTTATTAATTCCAGGAAAACAGAGAAAAGCTGTATGAGATTTCATTAAAACGTGTCTCTATTCCTAGCTCTATGGGCTAGTGAATGACCGGAAAGATCACCTCCTCTATCCCTTGCCTCTAATGTGTGTGGTATATAAACAATTCAAAAATGAGCATTTCTGCTATTCTTAAAATTCCATAATGTACCTTAGTAACCCAAATCTTTCTAAGACCATACTTTCTACTCCAAAACAAATCTTTTTATCCAACTTAGTCAATCTTGTCCATTCTCATCTGGCACCTCTGTGCAAAGACCACTCATAGATTCAATACACATACAATGTCAACTATAAACTAGACCAAATAATCTAATTAAAAGTAATAGTTTTCTGGGTCCAGTTTTCCATTCTTATGATCACATTAATGGATCACTTTTAGATTTTTGTTTCCTGTTCTATTCTTCCAAAAATTGTCGATTGGAAGACTGTGTATGGCCATGAGTTGACCTGAATACTGTTGGGCCAAACATATATTAATTGATTGCCTCTGTGTTCTAATTTTAGAATGAGCTGGAAAGATAGACCTTTTATTTTTAAGACATCATTAAGAAATTACCTCATCTAGTGTTTTAGGTATTGCCTTTTACATGGGGATATGTATGAAAAAAAGAGCAAGTTGCTGTTTTACTTAAAAATATTTATTGAGTGCCTATTATGTGCTAGGTACTGTTCTAGGGATTTGGGACATATTAGTCAACAAATCAAGAATCTCTGTCCTCTTGAAGCTTAGGTGACAGGTATCTATGTGTCATATGCACTGCATGACATGGCCTTTTTCAGAATGTATTTATGGTCTGTTATAGTGTGGAATATCTGAAAAGTTTCTCAGCCTCACAAGCTGGGGAAATCAGGGAATGATGGGAAGTCCCATCTCCTGGCTCAGAAGAAAAGAAAACTAGGAATACACTTTCAAAAGAAACATTACATATGCGGTGGCTACTTGCATTCTGATACTTTGTGTGTTCAGCAGGCAGTTAGTAGTTTCATGTGATATCTTACCTTCTTTGCATGACATTGGTTTTGTAGGAAAAGTATTTTTAATCTCAAGTAACTGACCTATCACCAGATGTTTGGGACATGTCCAGTTTGTAAATTGATGTATATTTAGACATATGTTCACTTAAATATAGCAAAAGCAAGACATGTTATCTATTAAACTCATTTATTGCATATGTAGTCTCTAAAAAACATGCTTCTGGTCTCTTTCTTTAAGTGAGATTACTGAGTGAGTGGTAGTTGAGATAAGAGCCTGTTTTCAAATTTGGCACTTCATACTTAGTGTACCTGCTAGTTGTATAATCTTGGAGAAGTCATTTAATATTTTGAGCTTCAATTGGCCCATCTGAATATTTAGATAATAGCTTCTAAGTTACAGTACCAGCTGAGCTGTTGTTAGGATTAAATGAGATGGTATATGTGAATGATACCAGGGGTTTGCTAAATGTCTATTTTTTAAAAGTAGATACAGACCCTGCTCTAAAACAGGAATCAAACACGTGCATGTATCACTCATGTAAGAGGCAAAAAGAGATACAGATAAATGGATTGGGCAGAGTCCAGGGAGAGATTGTATTTAGGATGTGTGACAGGCAGGGACTGAGGACACTTGCCAGAGGAACTGGTATTTGAGCAGGATGGGATTCACACATGAGGAAATTGATAAGGGTAACCTAAATAGAAGTAAGATTATGAGTGTAGTGAGATCACCTGTAGCAAATGCAGAGAACTTTAAATAGATTAGCTACCCAGACCCCTTATGTGGAGGAGGATGTTACAAGTGCATTGTTCCCTATGTCTTCTTAGTGTCTGAATTAAGATAATAACTTTTGATGTAAGGCCACAGTCAGTTCACCCAATATCTAGAGTCTAACAGATCTCGATTTTCTATCTCACTCTCTTCCTTATAATCCAGTGCAAATCTAAAATCAGAAGGATTACATGAGTGTTAATTGTCAAGTATTCCTTGTCTTTGTTTACCTTGCTAGTGGCATACTTTTTCTCTCACACACATGTTTGAAAATGAAACGTATTTCAAAATATTCACCAGAATGCTAGATATTCAACAATAATCCAGTTTCTTAAAAATCAATAAACTTACATAATAACCTCAGGAACTAACTCCAGGCCCATTTCATCTTAAATGCATGGAGTACTCTTCCACCTGCCTTCTCCAAACTCATGTCCCATAAGTCCCACCCCCAACACACACACACACACACACACACACACACACACACACACACACAGCACTCCAGCCTCTCCAAACCAGTTAAGGCTCCTGAGACTTGTTCATGCTCCCTTGCCCTCAGAGATTTCCTGTCTGCCTGGAATGCCACTCCACTTCCCTCTCCGTTTGCTTAGGGCACCTACTACACTTCCCCGACCAACTCAAATGCAGTTTTCCTGTAAAGCTGTCTTTGATGCCGACAAGAAAAATAAGTTTTTTATGCCCCGCCCCCCTGCACCTCAGTTTCAGCACTTGTCACCGAGTCCTGTCATTAATTTTGTTCCCGACCTTCTTCCCTATTATGCTGCAAGACCTCTCAGGGAAAGGCTTATGTCCTAACAAATTCTTGTAAACCCTTTACAAGACTTTTACAGTAGATATGTAGAAAATAGTTATTGAGTAAGTGCATAAAAAATCTAAACAATATGGGACCTTTTCTCTTTCAAGACTTTTTGACACCTAGTGTGACTGGCTTCGAGAGAGGGTAAACCATCCAAAGGGGAAATACTTGGGAGTGAGGGTGAGGAGGAAACGTCAGGTGCTTCCAATGTGTCTTTTTCGGGCTATTTTAATTTTGTAGAAAAATTATCCACCTCCTAAAACAGTGGCTCTCACCCTTCACTGGATATTGGGTTCACCTTGGGATTTTTACAAACATGATGCCTGGGTTCCAGTCGGAGAGACTTGGATGTGATTGGTGTTCAGGGGGGCTGGAGCCTCAGCTCCTGGTGATTCTAATGTACAGACTGACATCGATAAGACTTGTAGTCTTGCACAGTGCAGATGGTTGTCTGTTCTTCTCTGAGAGTGAGACAAAGGGAACAGAAGTATGGGCGCATACAGTGAGAGAGGGAGAGAGAGAGAGAGAGAGAGAGAGAGAGATGTGGGCAGGGGGCGGGGATCAGTCAAGGAAGTGAATTCCTGACAGGCAGGTTAGGAAGGTCTTTTTGAATTTAATAATATTCTTAAATTTTGAAGTGCAAAGCTAAAGTAAATAAGACCAAGGTTTATTAAGTATATTGACAAATAGGCCACCCAAAAAGGTCGTTTTAAAGTCAAAGTCTTCTGAAGTGAGTTTTCCAAGTGGTTTAGTTTTCACTTGAATGTTGATTCATTTTTAAGCTTCTAATTTCAGACTAAATAAACACACAAGTAGATCATCTAGATAATTGAAGCCAAACCTATTTTAGGCTCCAAGTAGTCCCCCTACTTTAGGTGAAAGTGAGTCTTTATTTTGCATTATTTAGCTAATTGAGGACAAAGCACAGTTTTTGTCTGTTTTCTCAGGCAAGCTAACTCTTGTGCTGCAGGACCTAGAGTTTTTCTGAAATAAAAGAAGGAAATGTATACAATTAATTTTTTAAAATGTTGCTTTCAAACACAATACTGACTGCATATTCCTAGATTCCAACCCTAGATCCAGTTGAATACTTTGAACTCATCCACGATTAGCCAGATTACCCAGAACCAATGGTGGGCCCGATTCTCTTCCCTTCCATGGGAGCCTGAAAGCTCTTGGCACCAGTAGTAGGTTTAAACTGAGTCAAGGGCTGGAGACTGAAATGCCCTGGCAGCACAGAATTATTTTTAGTTCTGTTGTTGTGTTGATATGGAATGTATGAGAACACTGTTTCCTTTATTTAAACTTTTCACATATTAGAAAAGGCTTTATGGAACAACAGTCCTCATTTCAAAGGTTACTCGTGTGAGAAAAGTATTTCCTTTCTTTATTCCATGTTCCTTAAAGGGAGAAAAAGCCATGAGCACTTGCTATAATATATGCTCTGCTCTCCTTGGAATATGGCACAGGATAGACCGATCTTAGACCCTGTGTATGGTGAAAACACTAGGAGATTCTTCTTATTACAACTAGAGGCTCGGTGCATGAAAATTCATGCACTGGAGGGGGGGGGTGCCTCAGCCTGGCCTGCCCCCTCTCACAGTCTGGGAGCCCTCAGGGGCGGGAGGCGACTTGGCCATCAGGGGAAGGCGACGCCCCATCACACCTCTGCTGCTGCCACTGCCCACTGCCGGCAGTGCAAGCCTAGGCCGGCCCTGGTTACCTGAGCCTCAGGTGGCCCTGGGTGGCTGGGTGTCAGCTGGGTAGCTGCCATCCGAGGCTTGCCTGTGCCTTGGGTGGGTCCAGCTGCACCGTGTGCCTGCTGCTTCTCCCCTTCCTTCCCCAGCTGGGCTGAAAGGACTGTGGACTCCAGCGCGGCTGAGGGGACTGGGCGCTGCCATCTTTGTGACAGTGCGATGGTCAAGTTGCATATTCCCTGTTTATTAGATAGGATTATAAGAATCGGAGGAGTATGGTAATATTTGACTGGATATTTTAAATAAATAGAGAGAGTAGATATTTGGAGTAATTCACTTCATGGCGCAAAATGCTAACTATGTACTTGGTACTGATGATACTTTAATAAAGTCTAGTAATATAATCTGAAACTTTATTTTTAAATACCATTTTTCTTTAAATAACCAACCTCCATATGTCTCCTTTAAATTCAGTATAAAAATATGGAGTGACGTAGGTTGCTTTCTCTTGCCTAGAGTTATCTTCAGAATTAGCTATTTTCATCCCCATTTACTAAAGAATAATGACTCACCAAGAATTGTTCAGTTCTTTCTACACATTACCTTCAGCTTATTGATGTCATGAGCTGTATTAACACATACTCTGCTATTTCAATCCTTTTAGTCCCTTTGGTGTTCACATTTTGCTGAGGTGGGTCTGCTTGTTCTGAGCAATAAATGGATGCAATCTTGGTTTCTCTGATATTCCATTGGATTCTGGTGACCTTCCTGAGCATCACTCCCCCACCCCCAAATAAAACAAAAACTCCACAAATCAACAAACTAATCCATCCTGATAAAGAACTCAGTTCTGGAGATGTGAGATCTAGGAGTCTGAGGTATAGGAAATTAAAACAAAGAAAATCCCCCTTTGCTGTCATTTAATCATATCATTTAATTTCATTTCAAAGTTGAAAAAACCCCAGGTCATATAGTCTAATCACCATACTGTTGGTGCACATTGGCTGCCTTAAATAAAAACCTCCTGTTAGTGTTTCCAAGTCTATTTTTAAGGAAATGGGTCGTTGGAAATAGTGACTCCAGATAAGTCCATGGCAGCTTGCACCAGGGTGGTGAGTGAGTGATGGGCAGTGAGTATGATAAGAGCAAATTTACTGAGTAAACGACGTAGTAGACACTTTTAAAGCACTGTATATGCATTAACTCTTTAATCCTCAGAACAACTTTATGAGGAACTATTTTAATGCTTATTGTACATATGAAGAAAAGAGAGGTTAAGTAAATAGTCCAAGGTCAACAGTTAGTAAGTAGAAGAGATGGCTTTTAAACCAAAGCATCTGCTTCTAACACTTGGCATCTTTGCTATGATGTCATACTATCCTTTTTTGGAAGGAAGACTACTGTAGTCCTTGGAAAAAAGACTATTTCTTGGTGACGTTATTTATGGTGGAGATATGTGTATTGTGTAAAATCTGATACCCTGCCTGAAGGATTTTTGCAGAGACTTCTCTATGATTATCTAATACCCCAAAATTTTAATGCCATAGGGACATTAAAGTTTGGGGACCTGCACTGAAAAATTAAAACCTGTATGTAACAAAAGAAAGGTTCTTATTTTATTAAAATTAAATTGACTAATAAGATTCAGAATTATAATTTAACTGCTGACTTCCTATAGATCATGAAAACATAATTTCTGGAACTGAGCAATAGCACATAGGACACGTTAGAGAACACACTTTAGGTTGAATTGCAATGCTTATGTTTGTATTTTATTCTCTAAATAAATGGCACCTTCTCCAGGAAGAAAAATCCTGTTAACTCAAGAAAATACATTTTGGAGCATGAAAGTGCAGTCTGATATATTTTGCTCAAATCTAAGAGAACTGCTCTTATTCAACCATAAAACCTTAAAGCAGAGAGTTCAACTGAAAATGTGGTCTCATGATAAATAATTAGGTTGTAAAGGAGAGAAAATATAACATGACAGCAGGCATTTTAAAGCCTTTTTTTGTTGCATTATAGAGTTTTGCAATAGAGGTTTAGGAAAACATAATATGTTTGGAGAAATATCAGGAATGATTTAAATCATAGTTGTTAACAAAGGCAATGGGTTTTATTATCCAGACCAAGTCTTCTATCTTAACATTCATGAAAGAGATAAACTGCATATATAATGGTTAAAGCACTTTATTTTTTAATGTTTTCCTGTTTTTGTTTGTCTTTGACTTAAAGGTTTTATTTTCTGGTTTATCTGGATAGGTGATATCCACTGAGGTAACCAAGTTGAAAATTTGAGCTGCTATTATATTTTGATCATGACATACAGTTGCTGGAAAATTGGATCCCTTGTGATTCGACTGATGTTAAAGTCATAATTAAAAATGTTAATTGTTGAGTTATTTTGCTTTCTTTTGTTTTGATCTGCTCTTTTCTTAATTGGACAGTTGTTTTTGAAATACCTAATTCAGACAACTGAACTGGTAAAAATATGTGAGCTGAAGTTTCTAGTGTTCAACATGTTAAGGAATTCAGCTTTGAAATGTGACATTTTTGTTGCTCTCACCTTTATAACCTAAAATGTAGCATTTTTCTCTGCTTTTACTTAAACAAGTATAACATTTCCCACCCTGAGTCATTCCCATACCACTTTCACAAATTTTTGCTCTCTACCACCTATACCTATACTCTCATTTACTAAATCTCTATTAACGTTGACATATTTTATGTTTAACCTTACCTTAAGCACCAGTGTTCATGGAATGGCAGGTTTGGTGTACTGATTTTATATTTTTTCATTATATGGGAAAATAAGCACTAAAGTATTGAAATATAAAATGCTTTATCCTTGTACTACCTAAAATCAACTGTAGTACTAATATTTGGGTAAAAACTGTCCTATTATAACAACTGAGCATGTAAAGGAGAAGTATTTTTAATTTCCTTTTCTCTGTTTTTCCTTCTGTAAACCGGCTTGTCAGGTTACCACTCAAGCAGTGCTTCTCAGTTTCTTTTCCTCTGTATTGCAATGATGGATGCTATATACCCCTGTGTTCAGAGCAAATCCCTGAGTCCATTCAGGCTTTTGGTTATTCTGAGCAGGTATGCAATAACTCCACCACTTGCTCTCCTGCTGAAGAAAGTGTAACAGAATGCCAGTGAGGCAACCTGGATTTTCTGTATTTTTAAGAGTAAATCATTTACAAACTCAGTTCTTTTACTCTGAGTAGTTAAAAATAATTTCCTTGCAACACGCCCCTCTGCTGATTGCAACACCATGCTTGAGAGCCTCTGCTCTTACAGATTAAAAGGCACTGCCGGAATTTCTGTTTCTGTTTTAAATTTGCATTCAAGCAACAGTGTGCTTGGTTTTTTTTTTTTTAACCACAAAGCGATTGTTTTAATTCTGTTCTCTTTAATACCATCTTTTTTTTCACTTAAAGATTCTTTTAGTCTCAGAATCTTTTTTTCAAAAAGAGTACTATACTGAGAACTCTGTGTGACCCGATGGATTATAGTGGAAATTATTCTTGGTAATTGTAGGGTGACCAATTAGTCCCAGTTTTGTCTTTAGCACTGAATTCCCACATCCTGGTGGCATTTCTGTGATAACACTGGGAAATCCCTTGGTTCTGGGCAAATGAGATAGTTGATCACCCTAAAGAAAGCCAGCTGACATAATTTGAGAATGTAGCTACATAGGGTTTTAGTTGGGTATGCAATTTGGTAATTCCTGTATTTAAAAATGCTGAAATCTTGGACTTCAACCTAATGATCATAGCCAAAAATGGGCAGAGAGATCTGTCTGTTGCTCAACTTGTCCATTCTCTAAATTGGTTCTATAAAGAACTGTCAAAAACACACATCTTAATCATGCCATTGTATTGCATAACAAGGCTTCCCATTTATTTTAGGCTTAACCCAAACTCTTGAAAGTGACTCATCCGGCCTTGCTTGATTTAATCCAGTGGTTCTCAAACTTTGCCCTGGTAGGAACCACCTAAAAAAATCATTTAAAATGTACATGCCCAAACCCCTGGCTCAAAGAGAATTAATCTGGAGAGTAGCTAAAAACATTTATTTTTAAAACAATTATAGTGGGTGCTTCTTTTTCAGGGGGTCCTTGGGCCACATTTAGAGGAAAACAAACCTAGTTTATATTTCCTTTTCTAGATTTATCTCTTGAACTCCCCCTTACTCTTTATTTTCTGGTCTTACTGTAATTCATTTCAAGTTTTCAGTGTTCCAGGCCTTCACACTCATGCAGGACTTCTGTCTGAAACCCTCTCTGATTTTTGTTATCAATCAGATTTCTACCTAGACATCCGCTTCTTCTGGAAGCCTCTGTTGCAGCCCCTATTAAGGTTGATGTCTCTTCCATTACCTTCCATGAGGACCCACCTTTTCCAGCCAAGTGCATATAGCACAGCATTGTAATTGCCTCTTGCTTGTGTGTGTCTCCCTTTTAACTAAGTTCAGTGCCCACAGACACCTCTCATTTATCTTATTTATGACTGTTTTCTCAATTTCTAGTGCATTGTTGAGCATATGTTAAAAGTCCAAGATTATTTATTGAGGAATTAAGTAACCTTATTAATGAATAGATTGATATAACAGGAGGTCTTAGCTGAGCCAGAACTAAGACAGATGAATTTAGTATTGAGAGATCCCTTTCCATAGCCCTCCTATCTATTGATACATTTGGGAGCTTTTGGTTTTTGGCTAGAGTAGGATTGAGATTTGGTTGTGGGAGGAGTGCAGGACCTGTGAGTGGGAGGCTCAGGAACGAGAACTTAAAGGGTTAAAGAAATGTTACTGCATTTCCCCCAGCTGTACATGAGGGATGGGTCTGGAGCATGACTAGAGAAAGGGGTCGTGGCAGTTAAATCTAAGTCTGAGAGGTTCAAGGAACAGATGGGATGCAGTTAGGGGGATACATACACACACACACACACACACACACACACACACACACACACACACAATACACATGGCTTGTACCACCACCAAGGATACAGCTTTGTCCCCTGAGGACTCTGGGCAGTCATCATCATGGGCTGGTTGTGTTTTCTCACAATCACGAACCCTGGTTCCCCTGGAAATTCCATGAAAAAAAATCCAAAAGTGATTTGGTGATGGTGTTGAAGGAAAAGTCATGAGCTGAGATCTTATATAAACAAATGGGGCCTGAGTGCTGTTATAGTTTGGACTTCATGTGTAAAAATTGGACATTTGAAAGAGACTGAGAATGAGTTAAATGCAGCATTTAGACAAGGCTGATCGTGAAACTTCAGCCTCCAATTGCTAAAAGAAGACTTTCTGATAGGACTGGACTGAGATATCTATGAAAAGGGCTAGCTGAATTTTTACATTTTATTGCTTTCCGGACTTTTTATATGTCACTCAACATACAAGGTGTCACCATTCTTGACAATTGGTGGTGCTGTGGAGTTCTTTTCTAGTCTTTGATAAATTTCCACTGAGCAGGTCCTACATCAAGTCTGGTTTTAAACAACTAGAATCAACCTTGCTGTTGGTGATACCATTGAGGTGCTGCTAAATTAGACTGTGCTCAGTTCATCTCACAAGCTTGGGAAATGGCCAGTTGTGAACACAGCTGATTTCTACCTAGGAGAGTTTCTAATTGTGTAGATGGCAACAGAGATTCAGTGTGAACTCTACATACTTAAAACAGGATTGACATTCCCTGGTGAATTATCTTATTATTCTACTAGGCAATGTGCACATATACTCCCTGAGCAGTTCCTTGAATTAAGCACCTCACTGGTTAGAAGAAGGGAAATTTAGTATTTCTTAAATCTAGGAAGGATAAAAATTAATATATAAATAAGTAACTACACTGGGCATTTTCTAATGAAATAACACATAGTAGACTGAAATTTTGAGTTCCCCATTAATTGATATTAGGTCAACTTAGATAGCTTTCATAGTAAAGTTACATAATTATAAATTCTTATTGATATTGCTATTCAAAATAGGAGTGTATTATTTCTGAGGGGAAAATTTAATGTAATTAGGAAGGTGTAGAGGCCAACTGATGACAAAGTGATATATATATATATTAAATATCACACATTTAAATTATTTTGAAGAGGGAGGGAAGTATTAATATAAATTTACATAAATTTCACAATTTTAACAACAATTAAATGGAATGTTTGAAAGATATTAGGACTCTCATAAATGTATAAGGCTAGGGAAAGCTTATACTTGACTTTCAACTGGGAAGCAAAAAGGATGCCAAGTGCAGTGAATGGAAGTGCCAAACAACACAGAGAATTAGATGGCTTCAAACTCTGGTTAGGAATGGAGGGAGGGGGCCCAGCCAGCATGGCTCAGTGATTGAGCGTCGACCTATAGACCAGCAGGTCATGGTTCGATTCTTGGTCAGACCATATGCCTGGGTTGCTGGCTCAATCCCTAGTGTGGGGCATGCAGGAGGCAGACGAAAAATGATTCTCTCTCATCATTGATGTTTCTATCTCTCTCCTCCCTTCCTTTCTGAAATAATAAAAATATATTTTAAAACTAGAAATGGAGGGAGGGAACTATCTGGTATGCTCTCTAGTGGAAAGGACAGCAGAAAGTGACCACACAGTAAATGAATTATAGGAGCAAGCTCACAAAGACACTGGGTGTAAGTGGTTATGTGTAAGTCAGTTAGTGAAATGGATAATCAGAAGCTTCTAAGACAAGGTCATTTGGCTGAGTTCTACCTCTAAACCTAGTACACCCCACCATTATCTAATCCAGTTCAGTGGAAGAAAATATGTGGCTACATCCAAGCTCAAGGCAAAAATTGGGGCATGTAGGCAAGGTTTAGAGGCAAAAATGAATTACCCTATTAAAACTTGAACATGGAAGATAACTCAAACTGTAGGCACATTTAATGAATCACATTAGCATTATGTAAATTTAATTTACACTGGAATTCTTAAAATGATGGTGGCAGTAAGCTTGTCTTCTTATCATGGCCATAATAGAATCATCTTGGTTTTTTAAATGATATCTATGCACTTCTTCATTGACTTAAAACAAATTCAGAATAATATGCCAGAAAAGTTTGGATCACAGTCTTATATGATGCCAAGAAACACCACTATTGTAATGGGATTGTCTTTTCTATTAAAGAACTGGTTAACTTGACAGTTACTTTAGGTGAGGATTAAGGACTCATTCATCATTATCATCATCACAAAAAAGTGAGTAGTAATAATGACAAACATTTACTGAGGGCTTGCCATATCAGGTACTTTGCTAAATACTTTTCAGATGATTGTAATTTATTCTACATAACAACCATATGATGCAGATAATATTATTCCCAATTTTTAGATGAGGAACTTGAGGTTCAAAGAGTTAAATTGAGTGATTCAAGGTCACACAGCTATTTAAGTCAGGTCATTCTGACTATAAAACTTGTATGCCTAACAGTAAGCTATGTTCTCCTTATTTGAAAATTTTGCTTGGGGAGACCTTGAATTTAAAATATAAAACATAGATTCTAGCTGTCCAGGGTCAAGTCAGAGTGAACTTCCAGGGAAATTGAAGCTGACTATGTAAAATGTTTCATTACATGAGCTAGTTTTATTTTAAAATCTCCAATGTTAGTTTATATAATGGGAATCACATGGATCACACTCCGGTAGTTATACAGGAAGATAAATGAGATGACTACACTGTACAACTAATGACTTCTGGGCCTTGATTTCCTGCTTGCATTTCCTAACTGAAGACACTGGGATCGCAGGCTGTCATCGAAGTTAAACAAAATAAATCATGGGTTGTAAAATTAAAAACAATAACCCAATTTTATGGCTGTTTTGTTCAGACTGTAAGAGCATTGAGGATAATGGTCATGGCTGAAACAAGCTTAGATATTGCTAAGGCCAATTTTATGCCTTGTCATGCTTTTCATTTTCCTTTGCTTCAAGCTAATGGTAAAACAATTGGAAAATTGCTTTGAATGAAACATACAGCAGTAGAAACTTTAAAGAAGAGAATATATTAGCTTAATAGCTCAATAAAGCAAAATTCAAATGTTCCTTTTGGCAAAAGTTTCACTTAATTTCAGCTTAAATTTTCCAGGAAATTCTTCAAAAGGTAATGAATTTGCAAATTATTTTCCATTTCTAGTTGCATGTCTAAGTGAAGATAAGTCTTTATGGTTTTCATATTGAGAAGTTATGGGTGACTATTCCCTTTTATTGAAAATTTAAAATCCCTTTATCATCTACAAGCATAAATGGTATAGATGTATCTACACATGCCTGTGTGTGGAGGGCAGGGAGGTGGAGGGGTGGAGATGGGATCAGGAAGAGAAGGGGTACAAACTAGAGCTGGAAATTATTGTTACAGCTAGAAGGAACTCAGGTGGGGAAGAACTGTCACGTGTCTATAAATCAAATTAAATCTCCCTTCAATTTGTCAAGAGGTCCTATTTCAATCATTTTGGGACTCCAGGGTCATCAAAAAAACTAAAATAGTGCCTAAAAAATGGGAATGAGCCTCATGGCTGCTACTGAGATCCTCATTCTCTGTCCTCTACTGGTTCTTAAATACAGACAGCTCTGCTATCTAATGTCAAGTAGGCTATGGAGCCCCACTTCCATGGACCCAGCCTGCAAGGTCCACCAGGCAGCTATTCTTTGGAAAGTTTTGCTACCTTTCAAAGTACTGCCAGAAAATGAGGCAGGTACCATCACCATCAACAGGATGCTCCACTCTGTTCCCTTTCCAGGGCTTTGTCTAGCTTCCCACTGCTGCTTCTACATCTTTCCCATCAAAAGTCATCACCTCTCTCCCCCTCCACAACTATCCCCTAGCTTAATTTCCTTAAGGAACACAGGCTTCTGAGTATAAAACTTAAGAAAAGTGCAGGGATGCTTTACACAACTTCTAAAACAAAAAATGTTTCCTCTGAGGCCAGTAGCAGAAAGGACCTGGCTGCCTTTTTTGGAACAAGGGAGAGGTGAATAAAAAAAATGCAGGCATAAACAAAACCTAAATTAATATCTCAATATATTAACCTGCCTCCCTGTAATATTAAAGATTCCTCCTGGCAAGGAGATGTGAGATGACTAACAGCTCACTAGTCATATTAAGAATGGCTCCAGTCCAGTGGGAGTTCAGTTGGTAAAGAGTATGCATACATTATAAATACTGTTTGACCACACCCCTTACTCTAGGCAAAGTTTTTTTTAAATGGAGGACCAACCAGTGCTTTCTTTGCACTAAAAGTTAGAGAGGATGAGGGTTGGTGGCACTTCAGGGGATTTCCCAAAGGGCTTGGAGTGAGTCCCAAGAGGCAATTATATACTCTAATCTCCTTGGAGAAGAGCTTCCTGGGATAAATGTCAAATCTGCATCAGAAGAGAGTACAGCTCTTGTCACTGTTTGGTCTCTGGGTCTATGGCTGGAAAATTATTTTTGCCCAATGTTATCAAGTGAGCAGGCTAAATTCTACAGAAAGTTGCTCATAAAACTGATAAGAGCCCTTTCTTAAACAGCCTAATTTGAACTGTATTCCAGAGTCCTTGAGAAACTGAATCTGCACTTTTATAATCTAAGAGTTAAACATGGTCTTGCACAGTTGGGGAACATATGACCTTGAAACGTTGTTCCAAAATCATGTTTCCCCCCTTGTGGGCTTTGACTTTATCTGTGCATCAGTGAACACTTTATCATGGTAACACTTCAGGAATGTGCAGAATGGCTGAGGAGCTTGAATGCCATGGCAGTTTCAAGTTTTCTGGGCTCTTGTAACCAGCTCACTGGGCCACTCGTTAGAAGACTGTTATACCACATATGCTGTGGGAGAACTGAAGTTCGTGACCAAATCACTTTCAAGGGCAGTTCAAGGTTGGCTAAGTTCTGGTTAGCTGACACTTTCCTCTTTGAGTGTATTGTTTTAGTGCTACTGATATATGCCACAGAAAATGCCTAAAATTCTTATTTTGGTTTCAGGGAAGCTACTGCAAGTTGTTAGCCAGTAAGTACTCGAATTTGACTTTTAAAATGGGATGCTGTATTGTAATGGTTAAGAGTACGGGATTTGGTGTCACAGTCCTGGGTTAGAATCCAGTCCTGTCACTTACTAGTTGTGTGGACCTGGAGTCATTATCTTCATCACTTCTCAGCCTCAGTTTCCTAATGTGTACTTAGCTTTCCATACCTTTACGTGTTATGTTAAAAGAGGTAGTGTATGCTATGCCCTTGGTACACTAAGAAGCAGGAAGAACTCAGTAACTATTCTATGGTATTATTCACTCTGTTTGTTCTATCTGTTCAATGGGACTGCACATTTATTAAAAGTAGAAATCAGAGCTTATATTGCTTTACTTTTCTCAGGCCAAGAAGAATGCCAAGTAGACAGCAAGCGGTCAAAAAATATTAACGACTTCTGTTTCTTTTGGAATTATCCCACTCTCTGCCCAGTTACACTACATCTAATTTAAATCTTCATTTGATGGAAAGTGATAAGATGTAAAACAATACTAGAAGGCTTTTGTTTTAGTCTCTGCATCTGGTAGGTTTTCTTAAAAAAAAATGGATTCTATATATCATAAGAACTTGACAGTAGTCATTTAAAAAAGTACTTAAATGCATGTAGGCATAGAGTTGTCTAACTGGTGTTCTTTGTGTTTTCTTAGTTAAGATGAGCTCTTCTTGTCTTAATTTGCATGAGGGAAACGTGCACTTCTAGGCTCTCTCTGTCTTCACAACTTCATAGTTATCAATAAAATCTTGACTGAAACTGAGCCATGTGTGTACACAATCAACATTGTGGCAGCAGTATTCATGGTGTGGAGTGGAAACAAGGAAGGGGGTTGAAGTAAGGGCACGCTCCAGGGCAAATGTTCTACAGCAGCTTGATGGTTGCCATAAAGCAGGTGTTTCTTTTTGCTCTCACACTAGAGAGGGGAGACTGCATGAGATTCCAGGTCCAATTTCAGGCCGTCCAAAGGAACAGAAGAAGGCTCCTTAATTAAATGGATGGCTGAGGCTGGTTAGTTTTCCAGTTCCCCTAAGTTTCTTGGGAAAAATGGCAGAGACCTATTGCGGGGAGAAGTAGTGGCAATCTGTGTCATATTTTCCCCCTAGAATTGAACTAAATGTACGTATATAACACTGCCAGTGCCTTTAAAGAAAGTCTAGCCTTTAAGGGGTTACCATTGAAAAGGAAAGCAAAGGAAATGGATACTAGGGTTTTGTTTTTGTTCTTTACGTTTAAATAAACTTTTTATTTTAGAATAGACTCAGATTTACATAAAACCTGCACCCAGTTTCCCCCATTATCAACATCTGACATTATTAGTATGCATGTTTGTCATAATGAATGAACCAATATGAATACATTATTACTAACCAGAGTCCATACTTTTTTCAAATTCCTTTATATTTTACCTTTTAAACAGCCCATTCAATACCAAGTGCATTCCTGTCATTGTTTCACTTAGTTTGCATACATAATATTTAGGTAGGCACTATTTTCTGATGTTAAGGATAAGATAACTTATATCAGAGAGGGTAATTGACTTTTTTAGAGTAACTAAAGAAGTAGTCAAGCAGTAATTCAAACCCAAGCTGTCTGGCCCCAATCCCATTTTTTTTCCTTTTCATATCATGTGCTCTTTCTCACTTGCAGGGCAGTAACAAATTTATATTTGAAAAATGTACTATACATATAGTGTTGCACCCACATTTTGGAAAATATTTTTAAAGAACTCCTTGACAAGTTGCTCTTATAGAGGTAGAATTGTGTGTATGGATCTTCATGTTTCTTGAAACCAGAGAAACTTATTTGAGTCCCAGAAGTCTAAGTTAGAGCTGTCCAAGTATAATTGGTCTTTGAATGATAGATTACTTCTTGCTATAATATGTTTATTTCCTTATTGAAGGTTCTGTGTCACAGAAGATACATTTCAACTCCAATTTTACTCAGAGGTGATATAAAAGAATGTGAGCAAGGTTTTGGGTTGAATCATATATTGGAGGTTTTCGTTTTATTTTTTCCTAAGCTAACAAGGTTACTCACAAACAATTCACATCCGAAACAAAACACATGAACATTGGAAAGTGAATTCATGGGACTGTTCACAATCTTCAGTTAGTTACATCATACTTCATTGCAATTCACTTATGTGAAATCCCTATTCTAAAGTTTTAACTCCTCTCAGATGCATAATATCAGTTGCAGTGTGGTTAACAGAAGAATGGTGCCTTCAAAACATTAGAATGTGCTGGAGAAAAGGGTCCAAAAAAAAACCCCAACAAAAAGCCTAGGCAATAGTATAAGCAATTAGGCATTATTTTAAGCAGGTACTTTTTCGCTCACAGCTGTATTTCACCCACTTAACAAAATGATTACAAGAATCTAAAAATAGTTCAGTAGGAACCAAAAGTTTCGATAACAGATTAGAAGCAGCAGATAGCCATTTCTTGTGGTTAATAACAGGTCTACTGTGTTGACTTAAAACATAAAAGGGTAGTTATTCCTAACAGATATTTTTTTTCTTTCACATGAAACAAGGAAGTATACTGAAAAGAAAAAAAAATACTGACTGTTCTTAGTAAGTAGATTTTAATTTGTATCTACACTGTGTTCTTCTCACTTCATTAGGTTTAAAATTTGTGACTGAACAGCACTGTCTGGGCAGCCTGCTGCATAGTTGGAGATGTCAGGAGCAATTACTTTCACAGATTTAAGATTTTATTATTTCACATATCCTGTCTTTCACTATCTAGTGGACAGCCCAATCAAGGACAATATGTATTTCATCATCTTTTCCTTGTTGTTGTGCAATTTTAATACCAGTTTCAGTAGCGTCCCACTTTGCACAAGAATGCCGCAGCTGGACGATGGTTAAATGGAGCCATCCAAAGTTAGAATCTTTCTTTTTCTAATTTCAAATTCTTTCTGCAGGGTAAATGAGCTCCCTTAGGCTTAGTGGTAAAGAATCTCCAAAAATCACACCTCGTTTTCAGTTATGTTGAAAATTCTCCAAAAAAATGTATTTAAAGGTAGATTGTGGAAGAGCAACTTCACTCCGTTTTAACAAAATTTCCCAGTTTTTCATATTTTTGGAAAAGGTCTGAGTTAATCTGAATCACTTACTTAAGGCTTTATGGTCCCTAGAAGAAGGGGGGATGATACCCCCTTTCTTATAAAATTTTATGACAAATGTATAACCACATTCTGTACTTCCTCATTCAATCGGAGACCAAGTCTTGTGGAGTTTCCTCTGTGATTCATATCATTTCCCTATTTCCCCTCTACCTCTACGCCTAGTCTCTTTGTTTAGTTTTTTCCTGCTTGAGCTATTACAATAAGATTCTAGTTGTTTTGCCTAATCACCACAAAGCATTTGCAAAATGCAAATTTGATCACAGTTTCACCCAATTAAAATTCCTTTAAAGGCTTGTTATTGCCCTTAGATAAAACTACAAGTTCCCTGGCAAAGGAAGTCCTTCCTGATGTCTGTTGCGGTTTCCTCTCTTGTCTGATGGTACATACACTTAGGTGGCTCCAGGCCATTTCACACTTGCCTATAGTGAATCTGCTGCCTCTATTTAGAGACTTTCTAGGCCTTACTCTTTTGAAGAACAAATAATACATCTTTTAGGACTCAATATAATGTCACATACTCTCAGAACACTTTTCTGAGTCTTGAGGGAATATATAACCACCCTCTTTGCCTCACTGTGCACACATCTTTTGTGTACCATGTAATTTATGGAACAAATTGTTTACAGGTCTATCGACTCCCTACAGATTTAGCTCTTCATATTTAATATGTGAATGTGGTGTTTTTTTTCTTTGTATGTACTCTGATGTTTGAGAATCACCAACAGTCTTGGAGATCAATAAATGTTTGAGCTTTTCTTATTGTGGTTGATCACAGCTCGGTTCAGGGCAGTGGTGCTCAAACGTATATTTGAGATATATATATATTAGATAATGTTCAAATTCCCGATCCCAAAAGTAAATCAAATTCCTGGCTCAAAAGTAAGGAGGAGGGATCCAGAAACTACAAGTACTGCCATTCCTATAAGTACTTTATATTAACTTTGATGGAGGTGTATAGGAAACAAACTTTGAAGAAACTAACTCTTCTAGCTATCTACTGTTGCATAACCAACTACCCTAAGTGGCATAAACAAACCACTTAGAAACATGCAAAACAACTGTTTTATTATGCCCCCAGGTCCTGAAGGTCAAGAATTTGTACAGGACATAGCAGGAATGACTTGGTTCTACTCCACAGTGTCTGGGGTCTCAGCAAGGATGACTCAGATGTCTCTAGGTGACTTGAATGGCCGAGAGCTGGAAGAGATAAGCTGTAGGATCTCTTGCATTGTGGTTTTCTCACTCACATACCTGCCTGCTGGACCAGGATGACTTGGGGCTTGCATTCAGTTGAGACTGTCAATAAGAACACCTACATGTGGCTTGGACTTCTCACAGAGTGGCTCCTGGGTTCTGAGAGGAAACCTTCACAGAGGACAAGCAAGAAGCTGCCTGGTCTTTTATGACCCAGATTCACTTTCCTCATATTCCTATGGCCTAGGCCAGGGGTGGGCAACCCCTGGCACGCGTGCCAAACATGGCACGCCAGTAACTTTTGCTGGCACGCGAAACCCTCTCTTATAATCTTCCATTTACAATTTTTTCTTAATATCGACTTTTTTATTTTTCATTTAAATTCAGTGTAGGTGCATCTTAGATAAATAAATAATTTTACATAACAAGTTATCTTAAAGACCATAGACATGGATTGATGAGAGAGGGGAAGAGCAATTTCTATGCCTCTGCCTTAACTCTCCCTGCCTTCCTAGATCCGACCAGTGTTTTGGTTTCATCCACATACGCTTGTGAATCTTTGTTCTCAGTGATGAATTTTGTTAAGTCTCATAATAGGAGTAGCCTGATGGATGAAAGTAGTAGCTCGTGCATATCTCTGAAGGTCACGAAATATAAACCTGATGTAAAATCTCTGTCATCAGTGATGCAGCAGCAAAAGTCCCACTGATAATATCAAATGGAGTCATAAAGTTTTCTGTTGGACTATCAGTGTACATGTATACATTAAAAAATAAATGTATTTTTCATCATCATATACTGTGTTTTTGTTGCTCAAATGAATTTTATTATTTCTTCAAGGTTCTTCACATACATACACCTTAAGAGATATCAAGTAGGCGTAACATGTTCTCAAAAAATTAGGGTTGGCACGCAGAAGAATTTTGAGTCAGAGATTTTTGCAGGTTTTGGCACGCACTCACAAAAAGGTTGCCCACCCCTGGCCTAGGCATTCACAAGCCCATTCAAATTCAAGGTGTGGGGGCGTAGACTCCACTTCTCAGGACAACTGTCAAAAAATGGGAGGCAGCATGTTTTAAAACTGTCATACTGATTTGAACTAGTCTCAGTATCTGTTAGCTATTTGAGGATAAAGATGGTGTCTTATTTAGTTTTGAGCTCTTGGGACCTCAGGCAAGCCTTGGTACTTAATATAAACCCAGTAAATACTTGTTGCTTTTAACTTATCTAAAGGTCAACAACTATAACCCTTCAATTACTGGGTATTATGGAGTATTGATCTAGAGACACTTTTTCAGCAAGAAGTTCTTTGTACAAGACAAGGGACTTGCCTCATAAAAGTTGAGAGATTGATTTTTCATTGCTGCTTGAATCCTAGTTTTACCACTTTATGACTGTGATCATGGGCAAATTACATAAACTCTCTATACTTCTGTTTATTGTTACTCATCTCTAATGTGGAGGAAACAATCAGAAATTTGGTGTAAAGATAAAGTTAAATAAAATTCTTTGATAATTAGATGTATTAAGATTGAACAGAAAAGTCTTTTCCTTATAAAGATATTATCATTCTTATAATAGCCTTTGACTATAGAGTTACATAATCAACTGTTCATGTGAATTAACAGTTAAATTGTTTCATAATAGTTCATAAGCTTTACTTGTGTATATAGGTATGCATATATGTGTTGATGCATGCATTTTAGAGAAGTATTGGTGAATTTTCAAACACTTGGGAATATTTTAATTCTTTTTGTTATTGATTTCTAGCTTAATTTTATACCAGTCAGTAAACATACTTGTTATAATTTATATCTTCTAAAATATTTGGAGACTTTATTTTTTTATTTCTAAACATATGGGTCCATTTTGACAAATGTTACATGTGTATTTGATTTTTAAAAGTGTATTCTAGAATTGTTGGGAATGGTATTCAGTATGGATCAATTATGTCAAGTTTGTATTTCAAATCTTCTATATCTCTAAAACAATTCTTTGGGGTTTCTGTTTTATCATGTACTGAAAGAGATATACTAAATTGTCCAAATATTTTTATGAAGTTTTATGTTAGTGCTGTTAATACTTGCTTTGTATGTTTTGAATCTTTTTGCATACATTTTTATAATTATTATATTTTTGGTGGATTTAATCTTTTATTTTCATGACATGTCTTTTTATCTCTAGCAATTCTTGCCTTAAAGTTTACTTTGGATGATAATAGCTAAGTTATGTCAATTTTATTTTGGTCGGTGTGTTTATGGTAAATATTTTTTCAACCTTTTGTAGTCAATATTTTGTGTCTTTATATTTAAAGGTGTCTCTTGTAATAGCATGAAGTTGATTTTTAAAAAATCTAGTCTGATAATCTATTTTTATTGGAAATTTTGGGTTATTTATACTTTATGTAATTTGATATATTTTTGTTTAAATTGGTCATGCTACTATCTTATATTTATTTGTTCCATCTGTTTTTTAAATCTATTTTCAATTTTTCCTATCTTTCTTTGTGTTAATTAGAAGTTTTAGGATTATACTTTCTTCTTAGTTAATTATATTTTAGTTATTTTAGTGGTTTTAGTGACTACAACATGCTTTATTTATTGTACTCTACTATAATTTAGTGCTTTTGTCACTCCACAGAAAATATGAGGTCCTTAAAATAATTTTTATGTCATTTATTTCCTCCTATCTTTTTAAAAATGAAGTGTAAAACTGTGTATTTTAAATTCCACAAAACATTAATGTTTTATACTATCAATATTCATTTATCCTTACTCCTTTATTTATGTTTTTTGTTGGTCTTCTTTTCTGCTTGCATTTTCCTTCCTCTAAGATTATTTCTCTTTTGCCAGGAAAAGTTTTTTCATATGGGTCTCCAAGGGATGGATTTTCTCAGATTTTATTTTTTATTTTTTTGGTCTGAAAATGTGGCCTTCATTTTTGCTGGTATATAATTCTAGGTTAGCAGATATCTTTAAACATTTTCAGGTTGTTAATTCTTTTTTTCAGCCCTAGTTCACTTAGCTGAAAAGTTAACTGTCAGCTTTATTATTGTTCATTTGAAGAAATGTACCTTTTCTCTGGCTGCTTTTAAGATATTCTTTGTTTTCAGTGTTTAGTAGTTTGAATATTATGTGCTTAATTATGGATTTTCTTTGCCTGTGTTCTACTTGGTGCTTCATGAATCTGTGACTTGGGGATATAATATGTCATTTTGTCATCTGTTTCTTCAAATACTGCTTCTGTTCCATCCTCTCTATAGTCTCTTCTGGGATTGCAATTATAGACATTTTAGACGGTTTCACCATGTGCCATATTCCCATATGCTCTTTTTAAAAATTATTTTTCCCATCCTTTTTCTCAGTGGAGATATTTTACTGATCTTTCAGTTTACTAGTCCTCATTTCTGTTGTATCTAATATGCTATGGAATCTATTGAATTATTTTCAGTTATTGTTTACTTCTAAACTTTCAGTATGATTCATTTTAATGGATTCTAGTTCCTTGCTGCTGTGTCTATTTTCTTATGTATTTTATTAAATATAATAACCACAATTACTTTAAAATCAGTGTTTGATTTTCTCCAGTTTCATGTTTATTAGCAATGTGATTATTTTTATTGTCTGTTTTTATTTTAGATTTTGGCCATTTGGAACTGTCTTCTGGTATGTCATAATTTTCAATAAAATGCCAGATAGTCTGAGTCTATATTATTTTATTTTCTTCCAGAGAGAATTGGCTTTACTTTTCCCAGGTAATTAGAGAAACAGAAGATTATCTTGATTCAATCAACAATTGAGATGATTCCAGGTCATGTTTGAGTCCTTTTGTGCTGATCTGTTTCTGTTTGCCCTTACTCTTAGATCTATTTCTTCATAGGCCTCAATGGGAAATCTGGGGGATTTTCTGTGGTGTCTTTTTCTTGGTATTCACAATTCTTCAATTTTTGAGTCTCTAGCATGATACTATTATAGATCCCTTTAATTCACTTTAAAGATATTTTTATAGATTTCAGAGGAAGGAAGAGGAAGAGAGAGATAGAAACATCAATGGTGAGAGATAATCATTGATCTGCTACCTCCTGCATGCCCCACACTGGGGATTGAGTCTCTAACCCAGGTTTGTCTTCTCTGATTCCCACCTTCTGCAGCTTAGTGTTTTTAAATGTAAAGAGAGAAGAAGTGGTGCAGAATTTTGAACTCCTTCCCTGTTCCCTTTCCTAGAATATTGGTCCCTTAGTTTTAAGCAGCTTTTTGATCTTACCAGACTTGTGACTGTGCTCAGCCCCGTGTGACTCACTAGCAGGCAAATATTCTTAAGAAGAAAAGTGGCAGAGAAGGTCTGGCTTACTTCCGTGCACTGCTGTTCTCTCTGGAATGTGGGCTTCTCAAGCCCTGATGTCTTCAAACATTTTTGTTTGTAATGTTATCCTTTTGGGGGGTGGGTATAGGAAATTTGGTCTTTTCTGGACAGGGGTATTATTCTGACAGGGAGTTCTGTCATTGTTGGAAGTGGAATTTTTAAGATGGACCACTTTCTTTAAGGCTTTTAAAGTAACATTTATTTTTTTAAAGTTAACATGTGCATATATAGGAAACTGAAAAACACCAGCAAAGAACAAAGACATCCATAATCACAAGCAGTTTACAGTCTGACTTGTCCTTCTAAGTCCTGTGTATCTACATAACTAAGCTTTCATTTTTTATGTTATTAAGATGGTACAATTATGTATCATGCTTTTTCACACACCATGAATATTTACCATTTCAAAGACCCAAAGCTATGAGTATTTTGATAACCAAGAATATTCTATACCAACTTAATCTGGAAGAAAATGTAATCCTGCCTTACTTGGTGACAAAAATTTCATAAAGGACGAAAATAGCAACAGACCTCTAGATAAAAGATATTCACAAAGTTGCAATTAAAATACTGTGTTCCCTTAATGTTCCATTAAAAATGAGACCAAAAGCAAGAATACACAAAATATAATGCTTCTAAGAGAATTAAGATGGACCACTTTTGAATGCTGCTTTTCAGAGGTATATTTCTCCTTTTTGACTTTTTCTTTCATGATCTTGAATATAACATTGCCTGAGTGGGCTTTTCTACTTGTTTTCTTAGTTCTTATTAACTGGCAATAGTTATGCCTTTCCTTATATTATTTGATTTTAACGATCAAACATTGGAGCCTTTATCTAGGATTGTGGCATATCTGAATTTGAAGACATTTTTGAATTATGGTGAAAATTAGTTCTTTTTTCTTTTTTAATTCCCAAGATAATATGTGATCTTCTGGGATTTTTGGTTTGCGAAACTCTTGATCCAGTTTCATAGAAAGTTGTGTCTTTTTATTTAAAAATATATGTTTATTGACTTCAGAGAGGAAGGGAAAGGGAGAGAGAGGTAGAAACATCAACCATGAGAGAGAATCATTGACTGGCTGCCTGCTCTACACCCCACACTAGGGATCAAGCCCACAACCCAGGCATGTGCCCTGATTGGGAATCGAGTGGTAGCCTCCTGGTTCATAGGTTGATGCTCAACCACTGAGACACACCGGCCAGGTGAAAGTTGTGTCTTAAAAAGAGCACAGAGATCTCACTCTTCGTAATATACGTTTCCTCTTTCCCAAGTGGTGCAGCGAGAAAAACAAGTGGGCATGATCAGGAGATACACCAGTAGCTGAGAGCTCACTGGCTTTATTTATGGTCATACTAACCTGTATTCCAGTCCGGCCCCTTCTCCTAACAGGTGTGCGACTTTGGAAAACATACTTAGTTGCTCAGGCCTCTGTTTTCACATTTGTGAAGTCACAAGACTTCTGTGAGGATTATATGAGAGACCTATAAAAAGAAAGGAGCACAGTGTATAGCGAAGGCGGTGCTTGATGCGTGTTAATTATCCACTCTCTTCCATTCCATAAGTGTAGCTGTGATAGTGAAAAGCGAACCTTGTAAATGTACATGTGTCACTGAAGCCTGTCTGATGCCCAGTTAGTTAGAACTATGTGATAACAAGGCCTGGATCATGGGTTAAAAATCTGCTTGAGCCAGACTGTCCTCCACCCCTTGCCCGGAGACCCCCGCCCCCATCTTCTGAAATGGTCTTTATATCATAGTTGTAAGGTACTAGAGCAGTGGTCAGCAAACTCATTAGTCAACAGAGCCAAATATCAACAGTACAACGATTGAAATTTCTTTTGAGAGCCAAATTTTTTAAACTTAAACTATATAGGTAGGTACATTGTTATTAACTTAATTAGGGTACTCCTAAGGCTTATGAAGAGCCACGCTCAAGGGGCCAAAGAGCCGCATGTGGCTCGTGAGCTGCGGTTTGCCAAACACGGTAGTAGAGGAAAAAATGGGTACAAGGACCATGGAATACCCACCTCCACTACAAGGAAAAATGACTTAAAACTCTATCTGGAAGGTGGGTCAGTACTGTTACCTTCATATGTGAGGTGCAGTATGGGACATAGTACAGTACTGTCTGAAACTTTCTTCAAGCCTGACTGTGCCATGGCCTTAAGGTTAAAGGCAAAAGCCTGACAAGGTGGCCTCTTGTTGTTACAACCCACATTAACTACCCAGTATTTTTAAAGCTCATTCTTAGAGCTAAGAGGCTGAGCGAGCTCTTGCTGAGCAGTTAATAGTTCCATATTTGCCTCCCAAATCTGTGTACTTCTGGTGCATGACTCATTGCTTTTGGGTGCAATAACTTGGACTACATAAAACCAATTTTAATTCTAAATATAATTTTGACTCTTAGGAAAAAATATACAGCATGCATCACTTGAATTACAAAGTAGATCAAAATAGTTGGAATTAGGTTATCATCTGTACGTCAAACAGGGTGATTTCTCAGCTGCATTTTAAATTGTGGCATGTAGTGATTTACAAGTAAAGCTAATTTAAATATGGCACACAGGCATACTGGTCCCCTCTAAGGTATTCAGTTAATTGGGGAATCATGCCAGTTTTGTTCTAAGAGTTCAGTTTTGCTTTTTGATTTTAATAAGCTTTTATATTTTATTTCTTGGGAGAAACATATTTACTGTCCTCTAGTATCTTACGTGATTTAAGTTGATGCTTGAAATTGGCAGCATTCAATGTTAGGCAGAGTGACTGTTGTTTGATGGATCATTAGATTTGGTTTTAGGGTTTTCCTCTCCCGTTTACATTAATCAGTTTTATATACCCTGTGCCCTGGTTCTTTTTCCCAGTTCACATAAATATTGATGTCATCTTCAATTGGAAGTTTCAGAAAAGAAATTAGAATGAGAAAGCTGGCTCCGGTAGCTATCAGCTATAAAAACAATTCTAGTCATATCTATCAAAATTAGCTACTTTTTTTCCAGTACATAAAATCCATTTATGCAAAAAGAAAATCAAATAAACTCTCATTAAAAAAATCTGTATTATGTTTTCCATTTACATCATTAAAAAATGACCTTCCACTGCTACCAATCAAATTATGCTATTTTTATAATATCTTATATGAGTAATCTATCAGTTTGTAAGATAAATAATCTTTCTATGAAATTAACTATTTACTTTCTCCATTTATTTCGGACTTTTCTCTTAGTGTCGGGGTAACTTAGTTTAAAATAAGGTCATACCATAGACTTGTTAACTAGATTGAGATTTTACAAATATCTGTTTCATAAAGACAGGCTTGGTAGAGCTCTTATAGGATGGTAGGTGGGAATAAAAACAGTTTCCTGAGAGCCGAGCGCTCTGGAGCCCTGGAGCTCTATAGCTGAAATGGCTAAGCTAACGCATAAGCCTGGATAAGGAGGGAGATTGGAGGGCAGTCACTTTTACTGCCTAGAATTTTCTAATGATCTTCCTCACAATGAACAGCTTTCTATCCTGTCCTGCTAAGAAACTTTAGAAATATTCTGTGTAATATAGTAGCTAACCTGAGACTATTTTAAAATAGCCTTTATTTTTTAGAACAGTTTCAGGTTCACAGCAAAACAGAGGGGAAGGTACAGAGATTCCCCATTTACTCCCTGGCCCCATATATGCATAGTTACCCCCAGTGTCAGCATCCCTCAGTAGAGCTGTACATTTGTTACAAGTGATAAACCTGCATTGATTGATGCATTATTATCACCCATAGTCTGTCATTTACATTACAGTTTTCTCTTGGTGATTCTATATTCTTGTATATTTTGTAGGTTTGGACAAATTTATAATGCTATGTATGCACCGTTATGCTATCACACAGAATCATTTCACTGTTCTAAAAATCCTCTGTACTTGCCGATTCATCCCACCATCCTCCTAATCTCTGGCAACCACTGATCTTTTTACTGTCTTTTCTAGAGTGTTTGCTTTTCTAGAGTATCATATTGTTGGAATGATACAATATGTAGCCTTTTCAGATTGGCTTCTTTCACTTAGCAATATGCATTTAAGTTTTCTTTATATCTTTTCATGGCTCAATATCTCATTTCTTTTTCCACTGTCTGGATGTATTACACTTTATTTACCCATTCCCCTACTGAAGGGCATCTTAGTTACTTCCAAGTTTTGGTAATTTTGAATTAAACTGCTATAAACATCCATGTGCAGGCTTTTGTATGTATTTAAGTTTTCAACTCCTTTGAGTAAATACCACCAAGCAAAATTGCTAAATCATATGGTAAGCGTGTGTTTAGTTTTATAGTAAACTGTCTTCCAAAGTGGCCGTCTATAGTTTTGCATTCCTACTAACAATGAATGAGCATTCCAGTTGCTCCACATCCTCAGCAGCATTTGGTATTCTCAATGTTCTAGATTTTGGCCACTCTAATAGGTGTGTAGTAAAGTCTCATTGTTGCTTTAATTTGCATTTCCTTTAATTTGCACGACACATTACATTTTTTTAAAAAGATTGTTAGTTTTCTTAAGGTTGAACAGTGCAGCTATAGAACATTTCCATCATCACTGGAATTTCTGTGGTATTCCCCTGTTCTATAATATCTTCTCCTTGGCATAGGAAATACTACAGCTAAAGGAAATACTATAGCTAAAGCATTGTCTTTGTTCAGAGTATTATTCTGATTTCTTGAGAGCCTAGGATTTAGCCAGCCAGATCCTGAACCACGAATTTGGCTTCCACTGTCAATATTTTATTAATAATGGAGATACTCATGATTTTTCTCTGCATTTCCCTCCTTGAGTTATTTCCTGAAAAGACTTTGCTTGTAGTCTCTGACTTGTTTAATGAATGACTGCTAACATACTTTGGCTTGTCATTATATTTTCCGTTTATGATATATTGTGGCTTTTCAGCACACCAGGATATTCACTCAAAATTTTAAAGTGCTTTTCAACTACCATTCTGTTGCAATTTCTCTTCTCTTTTTCAAAATTGAGAAGAGGGTGCCTTTATAGCTCAGTTGATCATCAGTTTCCAGTTCAACTGGAGAACCACAATTGAGATAGTACTTGAAAGCAAGGACCATGATTCCTAAGGAAAATGATTTTTCTGCAGCCTTCTCAGGGAGTAGCTTTTTTCTTTACTACGCCCTTGGACTTGGTAGGTGGGATAGGTATTCTCCTTACGTCACTTTCCAAGTTATTATTGCTCCTTTTGCTCCCTAAAATCCAGTTTTTGAATCTCAAGTTCATTGACCTCCTGCCCTTCCTTATTGCAATCATGCACAGAAACCCTGCTCACTTTTCCATTTTCTTTGATGTGAGAGTTTTTAGCTCTCTCTTATATTCTCTCAAGCACTGCTCCCATAGTAATTTCTTGTGATTTCATTGCCACATAGATGATCCTTCAGTTCCTGGATCCTCAGTTATCCTGATTACCTTCCAACTTCAATAACGTACCTCCTTGGTTATATTTTAGACCTTGTCATATTTGCCATTTCAAGCATCTTCTTCTCCAAGTACTACCTCCTATCTTTCTCCCCACCTTCTCTAATATTCTTCAACAGTACTGCTAGAACCTGTCATCCATCCTTTTTCATTGTCCATTACTTCCTCATATTCTCACTTCTCACCTTTTGTCACTCTTTGCCTTTTTCATTCTTCCTTATACTCTTTTGGTAAAAGTAATCCTATTGCCATCTGACTCTTTTGTCAACTCTCCTCTGACTCCTTTACAGGCTTGAACAAAGCAATCATCTCATTATAAATTCAAGTCTAATAATTCCAGGCGGTCCCTCAGTTTTGCCAGGCAATCAGGCTACATTTCCCCAGTATATTTTTCTCTCCTGGATGACTGCTTCGTGTGTTCTTTTTACCCTCACTCTAACTTGATAATTCTGCTTTCTGCTTTACTGAGAAGATAGTAGCAATCAAAAGAAAACTTCCAGAAGTTCTACCATTTTATCTACCCACGTAGTGCATTTATGCCTCTTTTTTCTTCCTTTCTTTCTGCTGACCCTCTGTGCTCCAATCAAAGGGCATTCCTTTTCTTTCTGTACTTGAGTGATCCCATTCACTCCTGATAGCCCATGACATTGCTCCAGCATATCTCCCTTCACTGTCTCACATTGTCAGTGTTAAGCCATCTACTGGATTATTCCTATCAGCATAAAAATAGGCTATTATTTTTACATCCTTAGAAAACAGTATTTCCTTTCCCTCCTATTCCAAACCCCCCACGGGCCACTTCTCCATTTCCTTCACCCTTTTGTAGACAATTTATTCAAAAGTGTTTTCTGTGTTCACAACACCAGTTCATCTTTTTTTCATTCACTCTTAAACTCGGTTAAGTCAGGACTTTGACCCCACTGTTCTATGGAAATGGTGAACATTATCCATGGTGGTCACGTTGTAAAATGAAATGTTCAGTTCTCAGTCCCCATCTCTCAGTAGTGTTTGACTTCCTTGGCCACTCATTCTTCTTGAAAAACGTGCTTCATTCAGTTACCAGGAGAATTACTCTCCTGCTTTCACTCAACTTCATGGGTCTCTCCTTAGTCACTTTTGTTGGTTCTATTACATCTCCCTGATACTTCAATGTTGAATTGCTGCAGACTTCAGATCTTGGATATTCCCTCTTCCTTACCTGCACTCACTTCTGTGGAGATCTCATCCAGTCTAATGCTTTAAATACTTTTAAATGTTGATCATTCCCCAAAGTATATCTCTATGCCAGATCATTTTAACTGAGCTCCAGACACATTTCCTTGCCTTTTCATTGACAGACAATCTCACATTTCCATGTGTAAAACTCAACTCCTGAGTGTCTCATTCTCTTCTCCCCACCATATCTCCATATCATCTTCGCTTCCTCCAGGGAAAAATTTCTCAATACTATACTTGCATAGCATCATGTCCCTATCCTGAAGCATTTCATTACATGTGTAATCCTGAGTTTGTGTGACTCTGATTGATGTCTGTCTCACAAAAAGACTGTCATCTCCTCAAGGGCCAGCGCCTTGGCTACTGTTTCTCTTTATTTTATCTATCTACCTGAGGCAATGAGGATCAAAAATAAATATTTAAAAATAATAAATAGGGATAAAGATTTTAAGGGATATAGATGATGCAATGGGTCAAATCCAATTGAAGGAAACCAGCAATAATAACTTGAGATACACTATGTTTGGCTTTGGAGGTGCCACTTATCTCTTCTAGGTGCCAAATTACCAAGCTTAAGGGGGTAAGAAGAATTACAAGCCCTTATTAGCATTGTGGTTACAAGCGTGGGATTTGAAATTAGAGTATTCAAACTCTGAGTGTCACTCATTTTTTTTTTTTAAATGGGAGACAATGACAGTATCTGATTCATTTGGCTTCTCTGAGGATTTAATAAAATGGATATATATTAGAAAGTAGAACCCTAGTAAATGCTTAATATGTGTGATGATAATGATGACGATGCTCCCTTGTATTAGCTGTAAACCAAGCAGAATACTCTGGAGCACAGAGGCAGAAGGGACTGATATAATTAGGGAAGTTTAAAATTGCTTCACAGAGGAGATGACGTTCAGCTGGCTTTAAAGGATGAGCAGGGGGTTTCCAGAGGAGGATGAAGGGAAAGGTGCAGAAGAATAAATTAGCATGTTCAGAAAATACTCTGTGAGGAAAATGTGGTTAGAGTGGGAAGGGAAATTATCTGAAGTAGAAAATTTTAAAAAAATTTTGTGTGCTAATTTTAAAGTTCAAATTGTTGAACAGAAATATTTATTTAAATGGTTATAGAATCTTTTTATTCTTATTATAGAAGAGCTTAATATTATTTAAGGAAAATTTGAAAGAAATTTGAAAAGTGTATATATATATACATACACATGCACACAAACACACATACACACATAAGTGTTCTTTCTGGAGAAAGAATCTCTATTTCCTTTTGATATTTTAATATATCCTTTCAGTTTTTTTCTTATATCCATATGCATTTTTTACATAAGTAGATTATAATATTTAAATGGTTTTGCATTCTTTTCTTTCCCCCTTTATATTCTATAGTAAATACACTTTGCTGAGTGCTTGCCATGTGTCAGACTTTGTACTAGTTATGTAGCTTATTTCTAAATGAATATGCATATCATTACAAGTTAGAAAGCTGAGATTAGTTTTATATCACTAAAGTTATAATCAGGATTCAAACTCCAGTCTTTCTTACTCCAAAGTATGTCCTTCATAATATTTAATTGCTACATGAAAATATTTTAATGTTTTGAATATGCCATAATTTACCTAAATATTTCTCTGTTATTGGATGACTTGGCTGTTTGTAACTTGTCACTTTTATAAGTAATGCCAGTAATGAACATCTTTGGAGTCTGTGTTATGTCCTGTAGTTAGGGCTAATGTATTACAAGATATTTCTAGAATTCATTATTGGGTCAAAAGGCATGATCTTTCAGCATATTGACATTTTGCTTTCCAGAAAAACCCATGGCATTTCTGGTATTCTATAAACAGCTTACTTAAATGAAAAGATTTCCTACCTTTGATTGATGGGTCCCTGATGCAGTACTTTATTGATCACCGTATAATGAATTCACTACCATAAATGATTCAGTGCAGTATACAGAACAGTTACTTACTATCATAAAAATAATTTTTAAAAATTGACGTGCCTGTGGGTATAGGTAAAACCCCAGGATAATATAAATTGTTTTTTTTTAAACCCAAATAACAAAAACTATAACAACGACAACAAAATGAAGCAAAAATTCCTCTTCCTAACCCATCTAAATGTGTTTTGATTTCTGAATAAAGAATGTGTTATCATTTCTCAACAAAGCAAAGTTTACCGTTGTGCATTTTATGAGGGATCAGTTTATCCGGAGGTGAGACTTTGATCACCCTTTCTGTTTCTAGGACATGCTTTTACATTGGCCGTAACTGAAATTTATCCAAATAGACTTTCAAAGCTCCCAAGTGTTCTAAATTTATCTCACTCCATTTCTTTGGTTTAGAAACTAGTTTGGAAATCTCACAAGGCCAACTTGTCTTCAGCAATTTCTAGTGCTTCTTGTTTGGGGTAGTCTAGAAAAAGCTCTGAGAAGCTGCTAAATTTGGTGCTTGGCAGAAACCATAACACACGGGGAGAAATACATGAAGTGTAAAACTAAAATATCAAAACTCTTTGACATTTTAAACTGATTTCAAATGTACGAGATTATAAAATCACAACATCTGCATAAATCAGCTGTGTGGACAACCTACATTAGTGAAAGCAAAAAAGGAAGTATGAATTGGAGAATAGATTTCTTTAATATACACCAATGATTTTATAAATTTAATGTTGGTGGTTTAGCCCAAGGGGGATAAAGTCTGTATATTTTTCCTTATTGATTAAAAACAGTTTTAGATTTTGAAAAAAAATTGAACTTTTAATGCATGGGCCTGAAGAAAGGCTAGTATGATGATAAAAGATAGAATTGTTCCTAGAAGACCTCGGCTTAAGTCCTGACTTCACACATGCTGCTATGTAATTTGGGGATAATTTACTTAAATAGCCTGTATCTTCATTGCTTCATCTGTAAAATGGAAGTAATATCCACCACCCTGAGTTGTTCTGAAGATCAAAAAGAAATAACGTTCATGAAAGCAATGTGAAAACCCTAAAGCCCTACAAATATGAGGTGTTACTTTCATTTTATTTTTGTTGCTTGCAAATTAAATCAAGAGTTTCTGGGATTAACTGAGTGTGAGGTGTTCAGAGTTTAAGAAAAATTTTATCTTTTAAATTTGGCAAAGAGACACTGTTAATTAGATTGGAATATTGTGTATGATGATCTCAGGTGTAGAAGCTTAGGCAGCTGTTAATGAATTGTAATTGTCTGCCCTACTCATTCCCCCTTCTCTCACTCACAGAGGAAATACAGTTTTATGATCCAACTGCTATTTTCAAGTGACAGTTAAGGGGGCAGTGAAAAATGAATTTTCATCAATAACATGGACCTATCCATGGATTTAAGTACCAAAATGACATGTCAATAGGTAAGAAAATGGCTGAATTCTAGGGATATATTTAGACATTCTGCTGCCTCCCCCACACTAACAAAGTGATGTCACTGTGAATAGAGAGTTTGACAGACATGATGCAATAAAAAAAAAGGAATGCTTAGTGTTTGGGGAAATTCCAGGCAAATTGGATGTTAAGGGAAAATCCATTGATAGGTATTTGAATCCAGTCCCATTGCTGGTCCTTTGGCTCCTAAGCCAAGTTTCTTGGAAGGATAAGTCAACTGTGTCCTCTGATATGCAGATGTCCTTTCAGAGGCAATGTGTACATGGCCTCCAGGAGATTTTGACCAAGGTTCTGCTGCATTTGGCTCTTGAGCTCAAGTTACTACTAGTAATAGGCTTTTATTCAAGTATCTGTCTGTGAGTAATTATAGTCAATGGAAATTGCTAGTGAGTAACAGGGAGATGAATTTGGCATTGCATTTTGAAGAATGGAACAACTGCTTAGTATTTATTCTGCCTATAAATCTGTAGTTCAAATATTTTTAGTCATCCAGATAACTTCACCTTAGTAAATATATTTATGAAACCAACTTGTTTTTTATTTTTTTTGTCTTCCAAGATTTTTAACCAATCTTTTTAAGGTCTTTATTTCAGTATTAAATTTTCCATGCATATATGAATTAAATGCCATCTTCTTTCACCCTGTGAATACAAATTTCCCTTTAGTATTTTTTATGATAAAAATATATTCTAATTGTTAAATATTCTAGCCATACAAGAGTTGATGGAATAGTTATTATTTAAAGCGTATAGAGTTTCAGTTTTCCAAGATGAAAAGTTTTCTGGTGATTGGTTGCACAACAATGTGAATGTGCTTAACACTGCTCACCTGTATACTTAAAAATGATTAAGATATAAAATTTTTGTTTTGTGTATTTTATCAAAATTAAAAAAGTAAAAGAAAAATTTTAAGTTAATGGAGTAAAAACAAAAGTCTCAATCTTACTTTCCTTCCCAAGTCTGTTTTATTTTTAAATTTTTAAAATTATTTTTATTTTTTTTATTGATTAAGGCATTATATATGTGTCCTTATCCCCTCATTGCCCCCCCCATCCCCCCTCTCGTGCCTTCATCCCCCTAGTGTCTGTGTCCATTGGTTACGCTTAAATACATGCATACAAGTCCTTTGGTTGATCTCTCTCCCTTCCCCCCACCCTCCCCTGCCTTCCCTCTGAGTTTTGGTCTGATCAATGCTTCTCTGTCTCTGGATCTGTATTTGTTCATTAGTTTATGTTGTTCATTATATTCCACAAATGAGTGAGATCATGTGATATTTATTTTTCTCTGACTATTTCGTTTAGCATAATGCTCTGCAGCTCCATCCATGCTGTTGCAAATGGTAGGAGTTCCTTCCTTTTTACAGCAGCATTGTATTCCATTATGTAGAAGTACCACAGTTTTTTAATCCACTCATCTGCTGATGGGCACTTAGGCTGTTTCCTAATCTTCGCCATGGTAAATTGTGCTGCTATGAACATAGGGATGCATATATCCTTTCTGATTGATATTTCTAGTTTCTTAGGATATATTCCTAAAAGTGGGATCACTGGGCCAAATGGGAGTTCCATTTTTAGTGGGGTTTTTTTGTTTGTCTTTTCTTTATTGACTAAGGTATTACATATGTGTCCTTATCGCCCCATTGTACCCCCCACCCCCCACTCATGCCCTCACTCCCCTGTTGTCTGTGTCCATTGGTTAGGCCTATATACTTGCATATAAGTCCTTTGGTTGATCTCCCCCCCTTACCCCAACCCTCCCCTACATTCCCTCTGAGCTTTGACAGTCTGATCGATGCTTCTCTGTCTCTGGATCTGTTTTTGTTCATCCGTTTACGTTGTTCATTATATTCTATAAATGAGTGAGATTATGTGATATTTATCTTTCTCTGACTGGCTTGTTTCACTTAGCATAATGCTCTCCAGTTCCATCCATGCTGTTGAAAAAGGCAAGAGTTCCTTCTTTTTTACCGCAGCATAGTATTCCATTGTGTAGATGTACCACTGTTTTTTAATCCATTCATCTGCTGATGGGCACTTAGGCTATTTCCAAATCTTAGCTATAGTGAATTGTGCTGCTATGAACATAGGGGTGCATATATCCTTTGTGATTGGTGTTTGTAGTTTCTTGGGATATATTCCTAGAAGTGGGATCACTGGGTCAAATGGGAGTTCCATTTTTAGTTTTTGAGGAAATGCCATACTGTTCTCCACAGTGGCTGCACCAGTCTGCATTCCCACCAGCAGTGCAGGAGGATTCTGCTTTCTCTGCATCCTCAGCAGCACTTGTCATTTGTTGATTTGCTGATGATGGCCATTCTGACAGGTGTGAGATGGTTTCTCATTGTTGGGGGCAGGCTGCACACAGGTGCTGCTCCTCAGATGGGGGCGGGCAGCTCGCATGGCTGCTCCTCAGACTGGAGAGGTCTGCTCGCGGCTGCTCCTCCTCAGGTAGGAGGGCGATGAGCAGTTTGCACGGCTGCTGCACCTCGAAGTGGATGGGCTGCTCGTGTGGCTGCTGCTCCTCATACGAGTGTGGGCCACACGTGGCTGCTGCTCCTCGGAAGGGGGTTGGCTGCTCCTGGGCTGCTGCTCCTCAGATGCGATCGGCCTGCTCATGAGGCTGCTGGTCCTTGGACAGGGGTGGGCTGCTTGTGCAACTGCTGCTCCTCAGATGCGATCGGCCTGCTCATGGGGCTGCTGGTCCTTGGATGGGGGTGGGCTGCTCACGTGGCTGCTACTCACATGTTCATGGCACCCTGGGCTAAAGCATTGCTGGTCCTTGGACGGGGGTGGCACTTCGGAACTCATAGATGCCTGTGGCCGCGGTGCTGGAGTCTCGGTGTCCACGGAACCTCAGCTGAGGCAGCATGTCCCTGGTGTGGGTGGCTGTAGAGTCCCAGTTGGTGTCTGAGGGCACCCTGGGTAGAAGTAAGTCCGGGCTCCCAGTCACAGCAGCTCTCCCCTTCAAAATGGCACAGCCTCTGCAGTAGAGCCAGCCACTTAGGGACTGTTTGCAATGGTAACAGAGGCTGCCCGGCTAGGCAAGCCCAGTCCACCAGCCCCCAATGGTCCTGTGGGATCTAACTGTTCCTCACTCATGTACACACACACAGACCACACGTCTACACACTCCCCTTTTGCTCCCTCACTCACTCACACTCTCTCCCTCACTGCCATCCTCCCGGCTGCCATCCTCCTGCCTCTGTAGTTGGGTCTGGAGTGTTATTGACCCGTTCATGGATGGAGTCTCCTCTCCGGGTGTCTGGTTATTTGGCTCTCTCTCTACCACATTGACCAAACAGGACAAAATGCAACTTGACAAGACACAACACAAGGGGAACAAAACACGAATGTACTCACGACACCAATAGCCCCAATATAAGTGACCATTAGAGAAAAGAGAATTTCGGAAGATAAAAGAGAGTACAGATGATATTGAGGAGAGGAAAAATGGTAAGAGAGAAGAAAAAAGAAGAAAAAGGTAAGAAATATATATATAGGGGGAGAAAACATCACAAAACAAACAGGTAGACCAAAAAACACAAACAACAAACACTCAGAAAAGTGGGTGGGGGCAGAATCTGTAGAGGCCGGGCTTATATACAGAAAGTAAGGTTAAGGAATTGTATGAATATGGGGAGGACCTTGGTTCAGTATAGAAGAGGTAGAAAGTGGATGAGTGGACAAGAAGAAAAAGAAAGAGAAAGAAAAAACACATTAAAAAATTTTAAAAAGGATAAAATAATAAAAAATAAAAATAGAATGATGAAAAAGTGTGAAAAAGAAATAAAAAATAAAGAAACAAATAAAAAGGAAAAAGCATGAAGAAAATATAGAAAAAAAGAGATAAAATAATAATAATAATAAAAAAGTAAAGTGTGGTTCATGTCTGCTGAATTTTAATGCCCCATGGGGCTGGTTTAAGATCCCACTCTTCTGTACTGTCTGCCATTTCTCAGTTTCCTATTAGGTAGTCAGCACCGTGTTGAAGTTCCAAGTGGTCCACTGGTCCTCTGTGTCTATCTCCACCACCTTGACTGCCAGCAGGCAGGACCAATCTGCCCACTTAGCCTGTCCACCTGCTTTCAATCTTAATCTCTCAAGCAGCTGTTTCTAACAGGGCTGTAGTTGGGGAGGTTACCATATAGCTTTCTGAGACTGAACGGCCCCTCTTCAGCCCCATCCCTGAAGGCTCTCAGGGACTATTCAGAATTTTTTTTTGTATCCTTTGAACCACTCAGGGTGTAGTCTGGGTGTGGCTGTATTGGTTGCCTGGAGACTGCAGGGATAGGCTATATCTGTTCAGAAGAAAATGGCTGCTTAGGTCTGGAGTGTCAGGCATGTCCCAGTGCCAGACTCCTGGCCACCTCTCCCAGACCTGCTTCCCCAGCCTCTCCCCAGACTCCACAAGTCCGCACCTCCACCTGCACCTCAGCCACAGTTGAGTGTTTTGAAAGGTCCTATGAACTGGGTTTAGCAGATAAAAGCAAAGACCAAAAATTGGAGAAAGAGCTGTACCACTACAAGTTTCTCTCTCCCCACCGCACCCCCCGCCCGGCACCGCACGGCTTGGGCAATTGTTCAGGCTGCCCCCTTACAGGCTCAGCCTCTCGTGGCTGTGGGCTTAGGTCTAGAATCCCCTGCCACCAGCAACCCTGTGGACTTCTTTTCCCTGTTATGCTTGTCCCCAAGGGACGCAGCCTTGGTGCCATGTGACTTCCTTCTGACCCTCTGGGCTTGGATGTCTCACAACTCTTTCCATCCCAGATCCCTGATTTTACCATTCTCCAGGTGTCCTCTGCCCTTCCCAGCTGCGAATTGTCTCACCAGCTCTGTCTACTTCACCAATTCGGGGCAGATGTTATTCGATTTAGTTGCTCCTTCTATCTGCTCCGGGTTAAGGCTTGGGGCACTTCTGCCTATTCAACCACTGTTTTGTCTCCCCAAGACTATTTTTTTTACATAGTTGTTTTTTTACATAGTTGTTTTACATAGTTGTTTTTTAGCAGAACTAGGGCAGCACTGTAACCTTGCACTGTAACCTTGAATGCAGCTATAGACTTTAGGGGAAAAGGCAGTATAATTTTGATCAAAACAAACATTCTTCACAAAGAATCCTGTTTTATGACGTAATCTCACAAATATTTTCATGTTCACATTACTTTAGTGTCTCATTCATTTTTTTCAATGGAGATATTTTAAGATCATGTGAAAGAGCCACAGGCACACCACTGGGGTTTCCCCTTCTACGACAGCTTACTCAGGGACTCAGAGACTCTGGTAAAGGAGGAGGTGACTGATTTTGTCACTGAATTTGTGCATATTTTCTTTTATATAGTGGCTTCATCCTAATATACCTCTTCATTCCACATTATTGACGAAATCCTAGCGACGTGGACGCTCATCTTCTTGCCTGAGGTGGATCTGTCTAAATAACTGTTGCATGTCCTGTTCCTTGTTCTCTGAGTCATGCCTTCCCCAACTGTGTGTTTTTGCCAAGACGGTGCACAAACAAGTTGTTCATTGTTTAATCTGTCAGAGGAGCCAGGACTTGAAGCTTCTACAAGCTTCAGGTGTTATTCAATTCTACTCTGTCTTTCTCACCCTTTCTTTTTAAGTGTTTTCGACCTTAGTGAGAATGCCTTTCATGTAATTTTCTAAAAGGAAAAGATAGCTCTATGTCTAAATTTCCCCTTAAAATAATATATGTGTTTTCAGGTCTCTCCATTTGTGGTTAGAGTGAATAAATATTAATTGGGAACTGTGGTTCATACCTGCTTCGCAGCAGTGTGCTCATTAGATGCTCGGTGTGAGTGAGAAGTGCAATGTGGCTGCTAGACACGTCATTTGAATTTAGATGGCCTATTAGAGAGCTGCAAGGGGAAAGAAGAGGGGGAAGGGCATGCTGCTATATCTGGCCAGATCATACTTGGGGCATGGTGGTCTTTCTGGGGCATCACTTTTATTTCAGAGTGGGGAGCTTGGAATTTCAGCAGCTGGATGAGGAAACCTGAAACCATTGCCTTTATTAATGTAAACAAATGTGTTGAACTCCTAAATGGACTAAGGACTGGGAGAGCTGGGATTATGTTCTCTGTCTTGGATGCTATCTGACTGGATGAGGTTGGGTAAGTCACTTAACCACATCTAAAATAAATGGGAAAAATAACATTTACCTAATATGGTTTTGTAGTAATTGAAGAGCATGTGAGAGGAACTAGCACAGTGAAAGTCATGCACAAAAGCTGAGTAAATGTTAGTTGAATTATTAAGACATATGAACAGTTTGATAGAATAAATTTTCCCAAGAAGTCATTTTGTGAGCAGCCCACCAGAAAAGCACAGAGTGAGATATTTTTATTGAAACTGCAAATAGATTCTTTTGCCACAACTAATTTTCTCCAAGTAGTATATCTTATATAACTTTGAGATTAAAAATCTTATATTGTATATTAATTTTTAAGAAGTTAGGATATAAACTAAGATGTATCACAACTAGACAAAACTCAGGAAGTCAAATGAAAGTCTATACTACTCATAGCACACACTGGCAGGGGGAATTTCTGTTTTCTGATTATCTCATGTCCTGAGCAGCAGCAAGGAGATGATTGCTTTTTGCCTAATGATTAGGAAGGTCAAGCTAAACTTACAGATAAAGAGAGGCGGGCATTCAATGTGCCCAAACACCTCTTCTAGGAAGGATGAAAGTACTCTGAGCAGTGAACACTTGATTGTAGGATATGTCTGTGGGGGAGGAGGAACTCAGGGCATTAGCCTCTGTGGAGATGCTCCTCCTATTGCTGAATTTTTTCACATTGACACCAAGTTTGATGAATAGAGGAAGTCTGCTGTATCCCAGGTTGTGCAATGTGCAGTAGGGACACAACAGGGAACAAGATTGCCAAGTTCTGGGTTTCATGGAACATGGAGTCTAGCAGGAAAAACACCTATTAAAAAATATACAGAGATGACTCTTATGGAAGTGGAAGTCTAGGAAACAGGTTTGAGTACACATGAGCCCAAGCCTGGGATACCTGGCTGTGAGTGCTTTCAAAACATGGTGTGAGCTCTGAGAAATATTCTTACTGTAAATGTGTGGTCGGACAGTTCTTGTAGCAATATTTTTTTCTGATATATTGCCTTGGGCGAAGAAAACGAAAGAAACATAAACAAATGGACTACATCAAACTAAAGTTTTTGCACAGCAAAGGAAACCATCAACAAAATGAAAAGACAGCCCACTGAATGGGAAAACATATTTGCCAATGATATCTATACTAATAAAAGGGTAATATGCAAATTGGTCAGGACACCCTCACAGTAACGACCAAACAGCAGGCTGCGTGGGGTGACAAGGCCGGCAGGGGGGGTTAGTGAGGGGCGACCAAACGACTGAACATGAGGCTGTGTGGGGCAACCAGGCCAGCAGGGGCGTTAGTGAGGGACAACCAAACAACTGAGCAGCAGGCTGCGTGGGGCAACCAGGCCGGCAGGGGGGTTAGTGAGGGACAACCAAACAACTGAGCAGCAGGCTGCAAAGATGGCGGCAACCACAGCCAATAAGGAGGGAATATGCTAATTGACTGCCACGCCCTCAAAGATGGCAGCGCCCACAGCCAATAAGGAAGGAATATGCTAATTGACTATCATGCCCTCAAAGATGGTGGTGCCCATAGCCACAAGATGGTGGCGCCCAGTCCCCTCAGCCCTGCTGGAGCGGCAGGTGCGCAGCAAAGCCGGGGAGTTCCCAGTCCCCTCATACCCCAAGCCACCCAGGGCCAGCCCCAGGCACAGGCAAGCCTTGGATGGCAGCTGCCCAGCCGACGCCCAAGGTGCAGGCAAGCCTTAGATGGCGGCTGCCCAGCTGCCCAGGGCCGCCCGAGGCTTGCGCTGCCGGCAGTGGCAGCAGAAGAGGTGTGATGGGGCCATCGCCTTCCCCTGATTGCCGGGTTGCCTCCCGCCCCTGAGGGCTCCCGGACTGTGAGAGGGGTCAGACTAGGCTGAGGGACTCCCCCTCCAGTACATGAATTTTCATGTACCAGGCCTCTAGTATTAATATAAAAGCTTATTTTTGGTTTTCAATGAAAGAAACAACTCCTAAAGCATTAATAACATGCTACCATTTATTTAATTCAGCACATGGTGCCATGTGCCATGTAGAACTATGGGTTTTAGTTTTTAAATATGAACTATTCATATGATTACAACTATGTCAAACAAAACAATAAACCAAAAGTTTTGCAAAAAAAAAAAATGACTGGCAAGAACTGCACCATTTCATTAACAATGGTTGACAGTGGTGGAATGAGTGATTATTTTCTTCCTTTCATTTTTCTTCATTTTCCAAATATGCCAAAATAAGTGTAAATTACTTTTAGAATAGACATGTGAACATCAAGCCTCAGATTTTTTTTTCTTCCTTTTCTTAAAAAGCAGTCCTGTTTTTCGTTCTGTTGTCCTGGGTGAAAAGAAAGCCTGAAGCATTAACCTAATAAATAGGCCTCTCATGGCTTAAAAAAGTCAGAGACCCATAGAATCTTAGGGTTGAGAGGTCACTAATTTCAAGTCAGTACTAGTTTTTCCAGAACAAGAAGACAATTACTTATTGAGTGCCTAGTACACATTAAACCCCCTTGATATCAATTGCTTACCTGTTTCCCACTGGGAAATTCCTACTTATTTGTCCTAGAGAAGAGTCTGGTATCACCACCTTTACATAGATTTTCTCAGCTTCCATCAGTTTCCCCCTCCCCTTCTCCAGATGACCTGGGGTAGGACCCCTTCTGTCTGTTTGAGAGGAGATTACTTATAGTGAGCTTTCTGAGGGCAGGGGCTATATTCCCAGCTGCTGGCATGTGGTGAACACATAGACTGTTGAGTTAATAAGTGTATTGAAGGCACTATTTTAGGTTCTCTGGAAAGACAAAAGTAGTATGCTCTGGGGATATAATATCAAATAGAACATGATTACTGCCCTTAGTGTATGTATAGCCTGCAGAGGGGAGGCAGGCAAGCAGTTCAATTATTTCACTGTGATGAATGCTACGATTAATATTCCATAGCATACACACCATGCTATGAAAAACAGTGGAGAGGTATTACCATACAAAGGTACATGGGGACAAGTATTTGCCCTTAAAGATTTTATGAGTAATTATAGTGTAAAACTCTAATTAACAATGCATACTTAAAAGGAAAAAGACAGCAATGCAAGTCAGATGATTCAGTGTGCTTGTTAAATAAAGGGTAGCATGTGACTAATGACTTAGGGGTTGCTTCTTTCAATGGAAATCAAAAGACTAGAAAAATAAGATATCACATTAAAATTTTTTTTCATGACTAATCTCCCAGTTGTCTTATAGCTGAACAAGGGTCAAAAATGCAATGTCTTCCTTAAGAATACACATTTCTTTTTAAAAAAATATATTTTATTGATTTGTTACAGAGAGGAAAGGAGAGAGATAGAAAGTTAGAAACATCGATTAGCTGCCTCCTGCACACCCCCTACTGGGGATGTGCCTGTACCTAGGTACATGCCCTTGACCGGAATCGAACCCGGGACCCTTCAATTCACAGGCCGACGCTCTATCCACTGAGCCAAAACAGTTAGGGCAATACACATTTCTCTTTGGTGGGCTTGATTGGCTGTTAGTCTTTATTAGTCATTGAGCTATCTACCACATGAGTTAACAAGGCCAGCTCAGATGACTTATGACTGGTAGAAAAGAACTCTCCTCAGATTAGTAAGTGTAAGGGTCTTTTTCCCCCCCAAATCTGGGACTTGTATGTACTCCTGGATGGGTACAAATAGGCGTTCTGTCTTCTCTATGAGGGGGTTTATATATTTCTGCACTTTTCATTGAGTGGATGACTTCGCAAATTTTCTAGGTTATGTCAATTTGACTTCCTTTCTCCTTCACCACACAGGCAGGGATATTAAGATTATACTTTCCAATCTGATCCAGCATTACATTAGAAAGATCATACACCATGACTGAGTAGGATTTATTCCAGGGATGGAAGGCTGGTACAATATCCACAAATCAATAAACGTGATATATCACATAAACAAATTGAGAGACAAAAATCACATAATCATATCAACAGATGCAGAAAGGCATTTGAAAAAATCCAACACCCTTTCCTGATAAAAACTCTCAGCAAAGTGGAAATTGAGGGATCATACCTCAACATAATAAAAGTCTTATATGACAAACCTACAGCCAACATCATATTCAATGGGCAAAAACTAAAACCATTTCCCCTCAGAACAGGAACAAGACAGGGATACCCACTTTCTACCACTCCTGTTCGACATAGTACTGGAAGTGCTAGCCATAGTGATCAGACAAGAATAAGAAATAAAAGGCATCCAAATTGGAAAAGAAGAAGTAAAACTGTCATTATTTGCAGATGACATGATATTGTACATAGGAAGACTCCATCCAAAAACTAGTAGAATTAATAAATGAATTTGACAATGTAGCAAGATACAAAATTTGCACCCAGAAATCTATGGCTTTTTTATACACCAATAATGAACTCACAGAAAGAGAAACTAAAAAAAAATCCCATTTATCATTGCAATGAAAAAATTCAGATACCCAGGAATAAATTTAACCAAGGAGGTAAAAGACCTGTATTCAGAAAATTACAGGTCGCTGAAAAAGAGATAGAGGAAGACATAAACAAATGGAAGAATATACCGTGTTCATGGATTGGTAGAATAAACATCATTAAAATGTCCATACTACCCAAAGCAATCTATAGATTCAGTGCAATTCCCATTAAATACCAATGGCATACTTCAAAGATCTAGAACAAACTCTTCAAAAATTCATCTGGAATAAAAAAAGACCCCAAATAGCTGCAGCAATCTTGAAAAAGAAGGATAAAGTTGGAGAGATCACAATACCAAATATCAAGCTATACTACAAAGGCTCTGTCCTCAAAACTGCCTGATACTGGCACAAGAACAGACATATAGACCAATGGAACGGAACAGAGAACCCAGAAATTGGCCCAAACCACTAGCTCAATTAATATTTGACAAAGGAGGCAAGAGCATACAATGGAGTCAAGACAGTCTCTTCAATAAATGGTGTTGGAAAAATTGGACAGATACATACAAAAAAATGAAACTAGATCACCAAGTTACACCATACACAAAAATAAACTCAAAATGGATAAAGGACTTAAACATAAGATGGAAAACCATAAAAATCTTAGAAGAAACCATAGGCAGCAAAATAGCAGATATTTGTCGTAGGAACATCTTTACCAATACAGCTCCTAGGGCAATGGAAACTAAGAAGAAAATAAACAAATGGGACTTCATTAAAATAAAAAACTTCTGACAACAAAAGAAACCATCAACAAAACAACAAGAAAGCCCACTGCATGGGAGAACATATCTGCCAATGCTATCTCTGATAAGGATTTAATCTCCAAAATTTATAGGGAACTCATACAACTTAACAAAAGGAAGATAAACAATCCAATAAAAAATGGGCAAAGGACTTAAATAGACACTTTTTGAAAGAGGACATACAAAAAGCTGAGAGACATATGCAAGCATGCTCAAAGTCACTAATCATCCAAGAGATGCAAATCAAAACAACAATGAGGTAGCATCTCACACCTGTCAGACTGGCTATCATCAACAAATCAACAAATGACAAGTGCTGGAGAGATGCGGAGAAAAGGAAACCCTCTTGCACTGCTGGTGGGAATGCAGACTGGTGCAGCCACTGTGGAAGACAGTATGGCATTTCCTCAAAAAATTAAAAAAGGAACTTCCATTTGACCCAGTCATCCCACTTCTAGGAATATATCCCAAGAAAAAAGAAACCAATCAGAAAGGATATATGCACCCCTGTGTTCATAGCAGCACAATTTACAATAGCTAAGATTTGGTAACAGCCTAAGTGCCCATCAGCAGATGAGTGGATTAGAAAACTGTGGTTTAATAAGCCAGTCGGAGAAAGATAAATATCACATGATCTCACTCATTTGTGGAATATAATGAACAACATAAACTGATGAACAAAAACAGATCCAGAGACAGAGAAGCATCAATCAGACCATCAAAACTCAGAGGGAAGGTAGGGGAGGTGGGGGGTAAGGGGGAGAGATCAACCAAAGACTTGTATGTATGCATATGAGCACAACCAATGGACACAGAGGGGATGGGGTGAGACCATGTGCTGGGAGGTGGGGGTGGCGGGGGAGAGGTCAATGGGGGGAAAAGGAGACTTATGTAATACTTTAAACAATAAGGAATTTAAATTAAAAAGATTATACTTTCCAATCTTTATATTGCTCCTCAATATAAATGGTGTCAATTTTTAAAATTATATATTTCTTATATATAGGAAAATAAGTATCACTTACACATGCCCTTTAATCTATAAACAGCCCACCACTTCTTGGAGCCCTAGTTAATGGTAGTGAAGTTGAGCTATGTGGAATCTATAACATGGGCTTGTTATTAGGATGGATAGGACATAGCTTCGGTTGACTATATTTACTATAAATATCCTCAAGTAATATAGATGTTGATATTCTTAATTATGAAAAAATAATATAACATGATCTATCAGAAATTTAGATGCTAACTCTAAACTAAGAGGAACATAAAAATTATTTTAGTGCTGCCTAGGAAAATGTGTCATATGGTTCGAGCAATTAGGGAGAGATATCAATAAAGAGAAATTATTTCTAGTGGAAAATTGTAAATAATGAATTTTATTCAAAGAAGCAAGACCCCAAATTACTATAAAGTAATCATCAATTATTCATACAGTTTAATATTTTATCATAACAGTTACATTAGGAAGGCAGTAAGCTGGGCTCCAGGGAATTAATTCACATGGCCTGCTAAACTATGGGGTGCCTTGTCCACCACTTCAGTTGCTCTTGAGGCTGATGATGAAATTGTGTCTTTTGCCAGACTTTTGGAAAATGGGGAGCTGTTGAGCATGTAGGGGTCCTGAGAACTCAGAAGAGCACCATAGTATAGTGGGAATCATTTTTATTGGCAATCAGAACATCTGGAGTGCTGGGACATTGGCAAACTAGACTTCCCAGTGGAGGAATACCAGGTTGATGAGGAGATTGGACAGTGGGCTACCTGAGGTCAAGATGAAGAAGATTCAGTGAAGTCTTTGATAGGTATTTTCTCCAGTCTCTGAGGAGCTGCCATATGGTAGGAGAAGTAGCCCATAATGACAGTATTTTTTTTTCAAAAGACAGAAATCAGATCATTGGATGGAAAGTTAAGGTGGAAAATTTTTTGAATAATATTTATATAACCTATGTTTTACCATGTTATTTCAGGACACAGGATCATGTAGTGAAATCAAATATATATTTTAAATCCTCGTTTCGTGTCTTACTAGCCATGGATTTGGACCATGCTGCTTAGGCACTCTGAGACTTATTTATCTCAACTGTACACTAACAATACTATTATTCACTTCACATTTTGTATGATCAGCATTAAGGGTGAGAACACATAAAAAGAGCTAGTGTAGTTATTATAAATGCTCATATTTGTGTGGTTATTGTTGTTGTTATCATTCAGCCTCATTGAAAAATAGGACCACAGTGGCATTGTCAAATATTTTCCTAATTCAGTTCCCTCCTGTCCTTCAGAACTTCTGGTATCAAATTCTCAAATAGCTGAGAATCTTCTGGACAGATTTTCATGGGTGGAAGAGGTGGGATTAATCATTTATTATCCACCATATTAACTCCTCTCTAGGTCTGATTCACTAAGGCAATTGATCTACTGTTGAGGCCACTGGTTGGGCATAAACCTGGAACAGCTTGATGATCATATATCCTTCTTTTCCATTCCAGCTATAGTTTGGTCCTGTTCTCTCTCAAGAAAAAAATCCCAACCCTGATGGGCTGTCTTACCCTTAATGCAAGCTGTTAATGGATCACAGGATAACAATGTTACCCTATGATCCTAATGTCTTATACAGAGATTTGTTTTACTTTTTCTTTTCTTTAGTGCACTTGCTGCTTCAAAATACTCAATCTATTGAGTCTTCTGAGCCCACATGGGGGGCAGAAATATGGAAGACCAATAATGTGGTCTATTCAAAATGGCCTCATCATCTGACACCAGTTTTCCCCTTTGGGTCAAATTTATGTTTCTTGAGTCACTCTTTCATTTGGTTAGACATCTGAATCCTAGTGTTACCATAGCTTAAGTTCTCAAGTTTAGAATACTGCTACATAATGAAAATGGTTTAATAATTAGAGTTAGTCTCTCAAGTGGAATGAGGTAGCTCAAGTAAGAATAACATCCTTCCGATGGAAATTTGCAAACAGAGGCTTAACACCCTGTGAGTGATGTGAGGGAAATGTATCTGTATGAAGGAAGGGCAGAGTGTGGGCCAAGTAACCAGTCAGGTCCTTCTCATCTATTATGTTTTATGATCTCTGGCTTTTCTGCATTTATGTTAGTGCCCATGACAGGATAAATAAGATACATATGTACTGGCAGCGTGAGTGGAAAGGGAACAAATACACACAGGTGCATACACAGGCCTGTGGAACCCTTATATAATACTCCTTTGTCAGGAATGTATCTGGTTATGTCTTTAGTTTTCTAGGGATTCTTGAACACTGTTAATAGACATTCAGCACACTTTAGTACACCCAGAACTGAAATATTAGGAGATATAAAACATGTGAATAAGTGAACTTGGAAGATTGCCACTTTCTATTCATTTACTGCCTTACACTACAAGGCATCTTTTTAAAGACTTCATTTGCCTTGCCTTTCCAAATGGAGGACAGGGCTCCTGGCTTACCTTTCTTGTGGCTCTCAGGGATTCCAGCTTTTTGCCCAACCACAGAAGATGCTCAGTTATTGATTGAAGTCCATCGTTTCATGTGATACTCACTGCGCCAGATCTAAAATGGCTCTGCTATGATCTCAGAGACTTGGGAAGTTTGAATGTATAAGAGAAAGGACTGTGAGTTATTCAGGATTTCGATTTTTTTATCTGTACCATTTTGCAGCTTACAAGCAAAATGCTTTAGATTAAAATAAACTGAACGAGAATAAAAAAGACCCTGCATTCTAGTTCCTGTTCTACTAAAATCTAGCCATATGGTCTTGGACTAATTAATTAACTTCTTTTGAATCTCTGTTTCTTCAACTGTAAATACCATTCAAATTGACTATGATAGTAATATTTGCTTACTGAAGGACAGAGATGTTTATATACTGCACTCAAAAGGTCAAGCAGATGGGACTATTTTAGAGTGAAAGTGCATGTGTAGGAGTCATGCCTTTCGTGAGCCACATAAATTCCCATGGGGTCTGGTAACTTGCTGTGTACCCAGCAGGAACTGAAAAGTCTTGTGATGGTGATAAATATGACACCATGAAATAAGACCAGATTTAACACAATGAGAAAGCTGGGAAAGAAAACAAAAACCTAGACTTCACCTCTGGGTACTTTGTGTGACTTTGGATGTGTCCCTTTACCATTTTCAGCTTTTTAGTTGACTTACAAAAATAACCAAATGCAAACAAAGGCAGGGAAGGCATGTAATTGGAACAATAGAAAAGATTATTGAGCCCATGAGGTGGGAAGTACAGTAATCTGAAATGCATGACATCCTGACATCCCTAGCTTCCTAAATCTATTCCCCCCAAAGGGATAGGTTTCCCATAAAAGTTAGTGCTTGTCAAGGCATTTATGGGAGTTGTTTAGGATGCATACTGTGTTTGAATTGGGAAATAACTTATATTTTAGGTGAACCTATTAATTTTCTAGATGGGAAAAATAAGTCTCAAATAAGTTATGTGAATTCTTCAAAATTATGTAATTTATGAGAGAGCTAGAACCATATTTGCAAGGCGGTGAGTTATTGGGGAATTCACATTTCTCTCTTTTAACCTCTTTTGCTTATTTTTGAGTTTAAGTGACAGAGGTAATCTCATTTTCTTGATATCTTAGTTTTAGAAGGCCTTATCAATGCCCCCTCACTTATTGTTTGTAGAAAAAAATCAATCTAAAAAGAATTTAATTTCATAAACATATTGCTAGCCAGGCACTGCCCACTGTTGGGCATTGGTAATACAAACTTGCTACAAGGTACTTGCTGCTCTTGATTAGATTTCCTTTTCATTCCTTCACATTGTTGATGTTTAGCAAGCTTCTTAGTCAGGAAAAGATAATATATTGTAAAGATATACACACATATAAAAAGGAAGAGTTCATTTTATGATTCATTCCTACAGTGGTCTTGATGTAGCACAGTCCCCAAACAGTTTACTCTATTAGACATTAACTGCTATCAATTTCTTCTCTCGTGAAATAAATAGATTTTGTGGTAGAAATAGATATTTCCTTTCCTAACGAGCTTTTTACTCCTTGGGAGTCTTCTGTTTAAATCTGAGATTAAAGGATAGAAGGAGAGGCTTCATAGAGAAGAGGGAATGCAAATGACATAAGACCTTATTTCACTCTCCATCTGTGCATAGATGTGGGACAGAGTTTAGGAAAAAGGTATAACTTGTAATAGCACAGTCCAGGAAACTGGGTGTCAAAGTCAATGCCCATGTCAGGAGGGCTGCGGTAATGTCTTGAATGCTCTTAATCCTTTTGCAAATACTTGCTTGGTTGTAAGACAAGTCAAAGCAGAGCTGATGGTGTTTCAGCTAAGAAAGAACTTGTAGTTGCTTGGATAAAGTAGAGCAAAGAGAACCCTCTCTTAGTAACAATAAAAAAGAATTTTTCATTTAGATCTGGTCTAGGAAATGTGCCCTCTTGATTTTTTTTTTTTTTTACTTTTCAAAAAGCAGAGTGACCTTAGAAAGATTAAATGAGCAAAAGCAATGGCTTTTTGGGTGTAAAACTACTGAATTTCTACTGATCTTTTATTTTGAAATTTCCACATAGATCCTGCACAAGAGAGGAAAGATTAATGAGTCCCATATAACACAGGACAATGCAGGACAGATGAATGAAAATTATCTCAGGGGAGCAAATAATCTCTCCAGCCCTGCAAATGATTTGCTTCTGCTCTATAGTTTGACTCTCCCCCAGTCTGATTTCCAAAACAAATTAGTCCATCCCTGAAAAAAATAATACCAACTTTCCAATTGGCAATTACAAAAATGCCCAGTCTGAGTGCATTTGATGAGTGAGTGTCTAGGTTAAAGAAACAGAGATACCCTCTTCCCACTGTAATGTTTGTGTTGATAGGCTGTGTTTGGAAGATTAATTTTCAATGTCATCATTCATGAATTACAGGGAATGAAAAACAAGAGGAAGGAAAGCAGTGAAAGATGTGCTAATATTATGATGTGTTGGTAATATTTTCAAACCCTAAATTCTTCTACCAATCAGACCGTGTCATTTAAATTTAAGACTGTAATAACACTGGCTTACAGAAATATTTTCACTTGTGTGACTTCACCCATCCTTGATGCCAGAGTTCAAAAGGGTGTGTAAATAATATGGGAGGAGGGACACAGTATCACTGACCAACAACAACAACAATACAAGTAGCTCAAAACTGTGAACAAGGCTAAGTTGAGAATGAGCTTGTGAAAAATACTAATTAATACAAAAATGACTTTGAAAGTAGTATTCAGAGGAAGGAGATGAATGGAGACCCAATCATGGCACAGACAGTGTAACCTTAACAAATGTCACAGAGAAGGCAGAACGACTGATTGGTTCTATTTACATCTTCTCTATATAGGATCTTAACATTGAAAAGGAATGAACAAATATTACCATTACTTTGGAACTGAAGCCTTAAATTGACAAAGTGCTGGTAAATCATGTTAAGTATCTTAAACTCAGAAAACCATTTTTAGAACATACAATTTTTATATATTTGCTTACAAAATATGTCTAACAGGGAAAAATGTGGACAATGAGAACAAATATCTCCCCTTCTGGCAAAAAAAAATTAGATGTATACTAATATTGTCCAAGTTTTAAAGTTTTTTTAGGTAGACTTCAAAAAATAAAAATAAGCTGGTTACATTAAAGTACTTTTCTAAATACTTTCTATAAAACTATATTAAGCCCATCAGCATGTTTTCATGACTTGTAAGTATTGAAAACAGTGATAGTTAGAAATCAGCACTGTCTTATTGAAGCAATTCATGCCATATTCAATGAAATTCATTGCATTTTTATAACCTTCAGTCCTAAGCTTGAAATTTAATGGAATATTAGGCTATATATGTAGAAATATGTGAAAATAAAGTCAGAGGAGAGCATGTTTATATAAATTTATAACTGGCTGAAGAGCTACATGCAAGAAGTACCATAAAAATAATTCATGCCCAGTGGAAAGAGTCTCAGATGGTGTGCAGTGAGAGTCTGTACTCAGCCACCACTGATGGGTGTCTTGATTAGCAAGTTCAATGCTGAAGTAGGAGTAAGTCACACTTAGCAATTCCATGTCAGTTACCACACTGGGCAAAATGCAGAGGCCACACTGCAGAGCTGAAAGGGTGCAAGGCTTAGGACTGAGAGGTGAATTGGAATTCCAGCTCCACTTCTACTAACTGTCTGGCCTTTGATCCCCAGTTTCCTGCTTTGCTTCGTAGTAACCTCACAGGCCTGTGGAGATCATTTGAGTTAATATCTATAAAGTGCACGGACAAGGCACGGTTTCTTTCCTTATCTTTCTTCTCTTCTCTTGCCTGGAACATAGGTTTGTTAGAATGAATTAAAGTGATTCAAGTAGTGGTTTGGGTCATGTAGAATTAGATTCTTAAATAATAATTGATCTCAATGCATAGATATCTACATCAATTATATGCACCGCCAAAGGTCAAAGAGGGCTTTATTTTTTGTGGAGGGTGAGTTCAAATATCACTGCTGGTAGTTTTGGCTTATTCTCTCAGTGTTTCTACTTAGCAGAACTACACATTTTTTTTATGTGTTATTTCCCCTTCTTTCTACACAAAAGATGACATGACATTCTTTCACAAAGGTGCCACGTGCACTTTTAGGCACCTTGCTCTTCTCACCTAACAGTATATCTGGTGATTGAGACATTAGTACAGTGACGTTACTCATTCTCTGTAAAGAGCCTAGCCTCTTGGTCCAGGTTTTGCAGGGTCAGTCAGTAGGAGTCTGCCAGGGAGAGGGCAGAGGGAGCAGCTTTTTAATATGAGGAAACTGATGTGTCAGAGCCCACGTGCCCACTTATTCAATTTTTAAAACAAATGTTTACTGGTACTTAATATGTGCCAGGTCATAGGCTACATATTTTTGGTTCATGCTGTCATTTAATCCTCCCTACAACTTTATGAGGTAAATAGTGTTATTATCCTGATTTTACAGATGAGGAAATTGAAGTTCGCATGACTAAATATGTCCTCCAAGGTCAAAAAGTTACTTGATTGAGAAAGTCAGATTCTGAGCAACATGTTGAATTCCAGAGTCATGCTGTTAATCACACATCCGGCTTCCAGATAAAGGGCAGGAATGAACCAGGGAGGTTTCTAGATGTGGGGGCTGTAATGTAAATGCCCAGGGCTGAAGGAACATGAAGTGTAGAGGAACTGAAACTGTCCTCTGTTGAAGGAACTTCGAGTACTAGTAGTTATATTGCAGAAGCAAATAGGAAATGTGGCAGAAGACAGGGCAGAAAGGGTCGGCATGTGGAGAGATTGAGAGTCCAGGGGTGGAAGGCGTAACTCCTGTTTCTTGCTTTTGGGACAAAGGGCAGTGTGAGTGTCCTGATCTTTCAGGAATAATCCTGAGAAACCTGTTTTTTTCAGGCCTTGAGGCTGGGAATGGGAGACAACATCTAGGCTGCAAGGCTGCAAGGGTACATGGGGTAATTTGCCCCAGGGAAACTGTGCACTTAAACATAATTTGTGAGACAGTTTGGGGGTGACTGGAGTTCCTGACACTCCTCTAAGCCAACGCCCTGTGTCTTGCGTGGATTAGGGCAGCATACTACCTTAGGTGGACTGTCCTTTCTGCTAACGGCCAATTTGATTGTAATGTAATCGCCAAATCCCTTTATATTTGTCCATCACCATCCATGTCAATTGATTCACTGGGAAGCTCTTCCCTTTGCTGTAATTGGCAGCCTCCAGGAAATCTTGTGGTCATATTTGGGTAATAAAGAGACACATTTAAGTCACCAGACACTGTTATATTGCAATCATGAAGATGCCCATATATAAATCCTTCCCTGGTATTAGGGAAGGATAGTAACGTTGGCTTCTCCAGTCTTTTCTCACATGATTTCTACTTCTCTCCCTTCATTTGGCTAACTTTGGGGTTCTGAATCCCTGCCAAATTGGGGATGAGGGGACATGGATAGGAAAAGGCAGCAGGAAAGTCCTCACTCTCCTGACAGATTCCCAGTGCTCAGGGATCGCCCTCTCTCTGGACTTGGCAGGTTCATGAAGCAGGTTCATTCTATCATGGACACTTTCATGGGCTCAGAGAAGAACCTCCTCCCCACCCCCAAACCCAAATCAGTGAGGGTCTCATCTGCACAGATGCTGTCCTGCTTAGGCTTATCACATACTCTTCCCTTAAACCCAATGCATCCGTTTGAAGCTTCAGCTTCCACCAAGATGTGAGTAATCCCCTAGATACTTCTGCTAGAGGGACCTATGACAGCCCTTTGCTGGCTCAGCTCTGTTCTGGACTCTCATGCATGGACTTGCCCAGGTCCTTGACCCACACTCACATATTCTTGGTTCTAGGACTCCAGGCCTGCTGCCCCATCTCAGCACTGCCCATCTCCTTCACATCAGTGTAGAATAACTAATCAGCCCATCTCCTGTCCCCTAGTCTTCAGGTGGGAGACACATAAGATCTAAACTGCAGAGGACAAACATTAAGTTAGTGGAGTAGTCCTAGTGAAGTAGCTTTTCTTCAGTGTGAGTTGAGGGGCCAGCTCCTCCCATTACTCTCTCCAGAATATTCTTCCTTGAACCTCCTTAAAGTTCTCTGACTAGGTCTGAGGTTAGGACTATCTCTTGCTACCCTGGAACAGAGATGGGGTAGTTGTGACTCAGAGCCAAGGTCTCTTCAAATAAATCTCTCTAAAAATTCTCTTCTAATCTCCAACTTTAGACTCTTTTATACTTTGATGTGGTTGTGGCATTTTAAGAGTCACCTAAAGCAGATCATAGCCACTTACTTTGAACATGTTTTGCTTCTTTGTCTATCTTCTCACTTTGGAATGTGCCTGTGCTGAAACTTATATATTAATACTAGAGGTCCAGTTCATGAAATTCATGCAATGGGAGAGGGGGTCCCTCAGCCCACTCTGCCCCCTCTCACAGTCCGGGAGCCCTCAGGGGATGTCCTACTAACAGTTTAGGCCCATGGGGAACATGCCTAAGCCGCAGTCAGGCCTCCCTCTGTGGGAGGTGACCGGGCTGATCAGGGGAAGGCACCACCTCCATCACCCCACTGCTGCTGCCACCACCAAGGTGTTTTCATCAGCACGGACTCCAGTCCCTTCACCACGAAAAAAATGACAACTTTCTTTAGGCATTTTCAAGATGTCTCTTTCATAGGATATGACCTTTCTTTCTTTCTTTTTTTAAATCCTCACCTGAGGATATTTTTCCATTGATTTTTAGAGAGTGTGGAAGAGAGAGGGAAAGAAAGAGAGAAACATCAATGTGAGAGGGACACTTCGATTGGTTGCCTCCTGCATGAGCCCTGACCTGGGCCCCGGCCAGGGAGGAGCCTGCAACCTAGGTACATGCCCTTGATCAGAATCAAACCTGGACCCTGTGGTGAGCAGGCCGAGGCTCTATCCATTGAGCCAAACTGGCTAGGGCAGGATATGACATTTCTTAGCCCCTCCAGCAGCAGGCCTTTGTTTTTTCCTCCAGGAGTGAGGTGGAAAAACCCTACATCACCTTCTTGGATTCTTATTAAGTTACCAAGAACACTGAGTGGCGTACAAGGAGCTTAGCCAATGAGTGGTCAGAAAAGGTGTTTCCTCTGCAGCTCTTGAGCAGAGGCGGGACTGCTGGCACGCCGCGGGCCACTGGGCCCGGGGGCGGGCCGCCTTGTGTGATGTTCTCTCGGGCTCCAGGCCTGCGCCCGGCCCCAGCGGCCACTGTGGACGGGGGCAGGCCGCCCTGTGTGTTGTTCTCTCCAGCTCCAGGCCCACGCCCGGCCCCTCCTCCTGAGCTAGTCATGACTGTTGTCTCGGCCCAGCCTAATTTGCATATTAGCTCTTTATATATATACTAGAGGCCCGTGCACAAAATTTGTGCACTCGAGAAGCAGTGGAGGGTCCCCCAGCCCGGCCTGGTGCCCTCTTGCAGTCTGGG